>NW_024042372.1:0-22817 GCF_014851395.1 Micropterus salmoides | reverse complement strand
ATTTTCCCTCAAAAGGCTGAGGTTCAAGTCCAGTGTGAAATCAAGTCAAGGTTGACTTACTCAAGTTAAACAGACACTGATTTTAACCTAAACCATGATTTTTTCCTAAACCTAACCAAGCAGTTTTGTTGCCTAAACCTGACCAAACTGACCATTTCACAATGCTATCCACATTGTGTAACATCATGAGACTTATGTCACGTGCATATACGTAACATAATTATTTATCCTATTACAGAGACTGGAACATTTCATTGGCATTAAAGGAACCACTGGTTTAAGTCTATCTATCAGATCGTTTCAGTTTGTACACATTAACGATGAGTCCTCCATGAGCACCAAAGTTAGTCATGGAGTTCCACAAGGATCTGTGCTCGGACCAATCCTTCACTTTATATGCTTACTTTAGGCAATATTATCAGGAAACACTCCATAAACTTTCATGTTATGCAGATGATACTCAGTTATATCGATCAAGCCAGATGAAACTCATCAGTTAGCTAAACTTCAAATGTGCCTTCAGGATGTTAAAACCTGGATGACCTGTAATTTTCTAATGTTAAACTCAGATAAAAACTGAAGTTATTGTTCTAGGCCCCAAGCACCTCCGTGATGCATTATCTAAAGATATAGTTTCCCTTGATGGCATCGCCCTGGCCTCCAGCACCACTGTGAGGAATCTTGGAGTTATCTTTGATCAGGACATGTCGTTTAAGTCTCACATTAAGCAAATTTCAAGGACCGCCTTTTTTCACCTACGTAATATTGCAAAAATCAGGAACATCCTGTTCAAAAATGATGCAGAAAAACTAGCCCATGCATTTGTTACTTCTAGGCTGGATTACTGCAATTCCTTATTATCAGGCTGCTCGAAAAAGTCCATTAAGACTTTTCAGCTGATCCAGAATGCTGAAGCACGTGTTCTGACAGGAACCAGGAAAAGAGATCATATTTCTCCTGTTTTAGCTTCTCTGCATTGGCTTCCAGTAAAATCCAGAATAGAATTTAAAATCATTCTTCTTAACTACAAAGCTCTTAATGGTCAGGCACCATCTTATCTTAAAGAGCTCATAGTACCTTACTACCCCACCAGAGCACTGCGCTCCCAGAATGCAGGGTTACTTGTGTTTCCTAGAGTCTCCAAAAGTAGACTTGGAGCCAGAGCGTTCAGCTATCAAGCTCCTCTCGTGTGGAACCAGGTTCCAGTTTGGGTTCAGGAGGCAGACACCATCTCCACATTTAAGACTAGGCTTAATTTGTCTCCCCTTTTGTATTTATCTTTTTGTTTGTGTGGGTGTACATGGTATAGGATATTTTCATCATGAGATGTTGTTATCATTATTAGTGAAATTTCTTTAGCCTGGATCAAGGTGCAGAGGAAACTTCAGGAAAAACAGCTGAGCAAACTTCTAGATAAACCTGAAACTGAACAGTGAGCAGAGGGTCGGTGAAGGATATGATCCACAGGGGAAGTTGTGCAGGTACACTGGTCATGATGTAAGTCTGCACCTCTGTATGACAGTCTGAGGCATCACTGTGATGTCTGTAGCCTCTAATGCTGCATTCTCACTGTCTGTACCTGAAGGCTTCTCACTTTATTCACCACAGTCTGTTCAGAACAAGGGTAATAATATTATGAAGGTGTAATGTAAAAACTATTTTCTATTAAGATAATGTTTTGGAAATGAATTCTGAAAAGTCAGAATTTTTCACTTTTTCACTTCAATTTTAGTCTATAAAATATTCTGATTGTCTGTGTTTAATGTCTGTAAACGTTCTCAGTCATCCAGGTCATAATTATCCAACGAAGGTTGAGGTCAAGGGTGACTGGACTTGGTTGAAGAAACTAGAAGATGTTTAGTCCCTCATTCAAGAGACTTCTGAGTTGACTGACTGGTAGGGAAACTCAGCTATTTAACCTCTGTGGGATCGTTAGCTAGGATCTTCGATACCATTGGTTCATTAGTGCTCCTGGCTGTGGCAAAGTTTAATTTGGGTCCTTCACACAATCCAGTTCCTGAATTGTATTGCTTGTATTTAATAGTCTCTCAGTGCCAATACATAAAGAGGTGTGAGGTTTCCACAATTCACCTTGCTAGTACTGGGTTAGACCCCCTTTTGCCTTCAGGACTGCCTTAATTCTTTGTGGCACACTTTCAACAAGGTGTTGGAAACATTCCTCAGAGAATTTGGTCCATATTGACATGACATTGGCTGCACATCCATGATGTCAATCTCCTGTTCCACCACATCCCAAAGGTGCTCTACTGGATTGAGATCTGGTGACTATGGAGGCCATTGGAGTACAGTGAACCTGTTGGGTGCTTCCCAAGTCTCTTAATTGCATCCATGTTTCCCTCACTTGCGTCTTTTCCTTGCATCTTAGTCCCGCCCACTGGGGGATGCATGGAGAGAAGCAAGGAAACTAAGCCAGGAAAGAAGGAACAAGGAAATATATTTTTAGAGACATAAGACATCCTTTCCTCCGAAGTGTCACTTTAAAGCCACGTCCGTTTCTGATGACGGCGGCAGCTGATCACAGATGGATCAGCTGTCAGTCGGCTCTAACAGCTCTAACAGCACCTTTTTATATACAGTCTATGGTCTGCTCACATGCGCACTGTATTGATAGTAATAAAGTCTCACAGTTATCAGTGCGGAGCAGCATCATTCTCTGTTACCTGTTAAACAAAAACCTGCACATGAATAATTATAGATTACTGGATGTCCTGTTCAGAGGCACAGGATCATTTCTACTGGCACAATGCTGATATAATAATAATATTATTATTGTTATCTGCATTTAGAGTTATTGATTCTGATTGTAAATTGTTATTAACCCAGAATATGATCATGGTGCCTTGGGATTTATTAGCCTAAATGTTTCAGGAAAACTCCTTAGTGTACTATGTGTTATCGTCGTCTATTTGGACTAAACACAGGAATGACCAGCCTCACATGTGACTGAATAGAAATGACGATAAATTATGTAAAACATGTTTCTTGCTGACAGACTCTCCGACACTCACTGACTTTTACTGTTTAAATAATAAAACGTTGATGGGAGAAATAAAAGAAAGAAAGATCTTTCTACTAAATGAAGAAAGTTGTGTGTGTGGGGCTTTTGTTGTTCAGACCTACAATGAACACAGATTTTAACAAGACAGTGAATCACAAAACAACTCAAATTTAAGACTTTGCAGTAATGCACTTGAGTTAAATGTTACTGTCCTGATGCATCAGATCAGTCCGATCAGCTGCAGCGTCCAATCAATATAAGGGCTACCCAATAAAGGGGCGTGTCGGTCAGTAAAAGACTTCCGCGAAGGATGCACTGGTGTATCCTCGCTCATAGACCCTCAGAGATCGCTCCTCAATCCTCGACCCTTGCTCCTCGGAGCGCAAATTATTTTTTGGGACGGCCTGCAAGATGGCGGAGCGGAACAACTTCCGGTTCAAGCGAGGAGCGAGGAAACGACAAATAAGAGACTTGAGAAGGACCCTTTGTCAGGTTCAAGAAACCAGTATGGGATGATTTGAGCTTTGTGACATGTTGCACTATCCTGCTGGAAATAGCCATCAGAAGATGGGTACACTGTGGTCATAAAGGGGATGGACATGGTGTGCAACAATATCCAGGTCGGCTGTCACTTAAATTCCCTTTCTTCCCCATTCTGAGGCTCGGTTTAAACTTCAGTACAGTTGCTGCCATGTGATTGGCTAAAATCGCTATTTGTGTTAACATCAATTAAACAGGTGTACCTAATAAAGTGCCGGAGAGAGTGTACAGTGTAATGAAGGGTAAAGGTGTGGAGCAGAGTGCTACTTCAGCCTGAAATATGGACCTGCAGCAAAAAACATTTTAATTTTATGCCTGACCTGAACCCATATACTGCAAGTCAGCTTTTGAAGTTTAACCTTAATCATACTTAAATTGCCTTGTATATGTTAGGAATATCAAATAGAAAAAGGTAGTGACGGTTTAACAGGAAAATGTTGTTTCTCATGTAATGTAACTAGAAATACAAAATGTCAAAATATGAATGACATTTAAAGGAGATATGGTTTGATCACAAGATAGATGAATAAAACACACAGCTCTCCACATAATTCTGGCAAAATATCATTTCCATAATGGCATGATAAAGTGTTTTAATAAGATTGTTTGGTGTGACCACTTTCCCCTTAATCTGCTTTATCTACTGTCTTCTAGATTGTCATTCAAAAAACCTTCAAACAAAACAGGAGGACTTTACATGAGTTACACAGGCAGGTCAGGAGGTCATTTAGCAGAAGCAGAGTTTTCTTGATAGAGACCCACACTCCTTCTCATAACCAGTTTGTGTGTGGCTTCATTATGTTCTGTTGTATTTTCTTCTAATGGAGTGCAGGAATAATTTGTTGTGCTTCTTGAACAATGGACTTGAAAATGGAAAGAAAGAAATCTTGCTCTAAAGAAACTGAAGCCAAAATTTAGTTTTTCTTATCATTTGATGTTTTAGATAACTGAAACAGTTTCTACTAACAAACTCCAAATTGCTGCTGAAAATATCTGGACATAATGTCACATCATCTATTTGGCAATTATCCACAGGAAGAAGAAAAACATGCAGCAAACAACCAAATGGTAGATAGGCCATTAATGGCTATTATTAAAGCCTTAATTTTAGGGCAGTTCTTTCTTTCAAACAATTATTTGATTAATTGAGGGTAATTGTAATTTGGACATTTACAAAAAGAAAACTGGATGAGACAAGATTTTGTCAGTGTTTAAAAGAAACTGTAACATAATTGCTTTAAAAACAAAAGAGAGAAAAGCATCTCAAGCTGTCACTGACCGTGAGGAGAGGGTCTAAAACAACAAGAGCAGCGGAAAAACAGCACCAACGTTTAATGAGAAATGGTAAGCGGGTCGTGACTGGCTCATGTTTGAAGAAAAAGCCGTTTTGTCAAACCGCAGGTGATTTAAGATCACAATGCTTCCGAAAGCACCAGTATTCACAGACACACTCTCAAAAAATGAGCAGGGAACAACTGTGTTGCCTCTTACATTCTGCCCTTTCTAAATCTGTCCTTAGTTGCAGTGTTTTTTTCTGGTCTTTCTAGTATATTCCCTCTTTAAATGATTGGCTCACCAATGTGACCTTACTAATTGGCTTACAAGTGAGTAAGTTACTCATATGATTGCTAGACATACTCTTTTGTCATAGTCATTTGAAATAAAGATGATCAAATGCAGGCAATTAGATTGAGCAAGGATTTTGCACATTTGTTTTGTTTTTGCCCTAGATTTTGACAGATTTGTGAACAATATTTGAGAGAAATAGGCCTTTTGTGTACATAGAGAAAGTCTTAGATCTTTGACTTCAGCTCATGATGAATGGGGGCAAAAACAAAAGTGTTGCGTTTATAATTTTGTATATGTATATTTGTGTGTGTGTGAATATATATGAACAATAAGTCCTGGTACATAAATCATAAAACAGGTAATGGTCAGACCAGAACACAGCAGCAATACTTTGTATCCAATTTAAACTACTAGGTAATGTTTTGTAAAAGTCGACTTCATAATGTTGACTGTTGGTAGAAGAAAAGAGACACACAAACTGCAGTTTCCGGTATTGAAGTCACTTTGTATGCCCAACCATCCAACTAGACCTCCTCCCTAAAGGCGGTGACACTGCATAAAAAAATCAATGCAAAGACACGAGTGGAATCAAATAATCACAAGTCCACCCGGGGCTGCACAAATTTAGGTGAAGATGCATATATATATATATAAAATATGCATATACGCAATAAAATAATATTGCTGCAGGCATAAACTTTTTTCACAGTGCTGTGGCGTAGTATTTTATTAAAAGTCATTGAGATTGAGGATAGGAAGTTGTAAGAGGGAGAGATGCATCACTGTATGCCATACTGTAGAAAGAAAGGCCTGTTTCCTGTTGGGTTGTCATGCTTCTCGCCATGTTGACATCTGGCTACCTTTATGAAAAATATCTGGGGCGCCACTGCATGTCGGATCCATTTCAGATATCTTCCAGTCTTCTTGTGACACTGAGTGTTACAGCACTGCTTCCTATAGCAGCCATCGATTATCTGCTCTGATATGAAAAATGGTCAAGTTCAGGCCTTTCCTCAAGACACTGCTTTCATTAGGAGACTGGAGCTATTGATCTGTCCTGCAGGCCTGCTGCTCAACGTCATCTTTACTCGGACCGTCTGCTCGCCTTCCAGCAGCAAACTGAACCAGTTAAACAGATGAATGACAGCCTATTTAGATTAGTAAATTATACCACTGGGAAAGCAGCGAACAGAAATACACACAGTGAACATAAACACATAGGTAAATACACACAGAACACGTACAGTGTTGTTGTATTGTACAGTGGGTCTTTTGTGCTGCTGCTGTCAGACTCTTTAATCACAACTCACCGGACCATAATATCTCCTGGACCCTGCGTCAATCACACCACTCAACTGTGAACTCTATTTGCATTAGGAGACTTCACATACTTTTGTTTTCCTGCTGCAAACTCACCTGCCAGACTGGTAAAAAGAAACCAGCTCAATGTTGGTCTCTTTTAACCATGGCCAAAGGTAGTCAGCCTGGGTCCAAACTATATTTAGTCTATTTGGGTCAGGTAAGTTCTTGTTATATTGCTGTAGCTCTCAGTGTTGTGTGATAATACATCCAATCTCTATCAGCTCTGAACACATGAAGCATTTTAATCAATGTGTAACAAGCCCTGGACGTGAGTTCTGTATTCAGATTATAATTTCTGTAGATAACAGAGAAATGATAAGACAGGCAACAGGTAGTGTGCTTCCCTTCCTCGCTTCTGTCATACTTTAACTACATTCTCCACTTCATATTTATCTTTGTCTCCAATTTCAAGGTCACATAATGACAAACCAATATAACAAAATTTCACTTTCTGTTAGAAGGATATTTCCCAAAATCCACACTTGTTTTGTAGAAATTAAATAAAATACATTATTCAAATATCTTCGGTCAGCTGCTCCTAGCGATAATAACTGAAAGAGTAGTTTAATAATTGTAGGCTTCCAGTTAACCTGGCTAATAGGAAATAATCCATGTTTAGCATAAAGCTAACAAAATACAAAGACTTTAACCCATAGGGAAACGACACGAGTAGCAAGAGTTAGCATTTTCCTATCAAACTGAAAAGTAACCATAAATATTATATAGCATTATACACACCAAATGTTTTTTACATACAGTCATTTTCATACAGTCAATACAATCATGGGCCGTCCTATTAGACTCGAGAAAATCAAGTTTAATACACATGGTGATGCAAGCTAGCTTAACATGCTGAGTAGCGTTAGCATCCCCAACTACGTTATTTTCACGGCACTCAATAACAACATAGTAGCGACTCTGATAAAAAGAGCACATGAAGGCAATAAAATGTACGTTATACTTCAACATTTTTGACCCCCGTTTTAACCGTTACTAACCTGTAGATGACAGAGAAATGATGAGATGTGTCACAATTGCAAGAGAAAAATGTTACTGAGTGTGATCCAGCAAGCCTATCGCCAGACAACTACACTGAACAAAATTATAAACGCAAAACTTTTGTTATGAACTGAAGCCAAAGATGTAAGACTTTCACTATTTTCAAGTGGCCTTTTATTGTGGCCAGCCTAAGGCACACCTGTGCAATACCCATGCTGTCTGATCAGCATCTTGATATGCCAAACCTGTGAGGTGGATGGATTATCTCTGCAACTTATAACGTGTGCGGCAAAGGAAAAGTGCTCACTGACACAGATTTTGACAGATTTGTGAACAATATTTAAGAGAAATAGGCCTTTTGTGTTCATATAGAAGGTCTTAGATCTTTGAGTTCAGCTCATGATCAATGGGGGCAAAAACAAAAGTGTTGCATTTATAATGTTGTTCAGTGTATTTTAATATTGAACGATCCTGAATAACCCCAGATTATGAGTCACTGACAATATTTTTTAAGGTCCAGTGCCAATTTGCACTTTCTGCAATATTTAACACCCACCCAATGTAACCACTCACCGCCATATGGTTCAGGAGAGATTATAATTATTCACCCCCCGATCCCCAGACCCTTACTTTCTGTTTTGCTTCAAATAGGGCAATACTAAAGAAATACTATTCCCTGCATTGGCGTTAGAACTGGCTGTAGATTGTAAGGTGTGGAATTGTCCAATAAGGATGTAATTCCTTGGGAAACTGGGCTGGAGCATGAACTGTGAAGTGCAGGATAAATTACATGCACTGCTGCTCCATTCAACCAATAACCCTCAATCTATTGACAAGTATTTTAATAAGGATTTTGGTGTTAATATATTTACAGTTATATCTTAATCCTTTATGCTGCATGGCTATGTGTTTAATGAGATTAACTATTGGTTGTCAAGTTTTTGCTTTATTTTGTTGCTCTGTACTGCTTTGCATGTCACTTCATTGGTTTTAGAACACTTTTCCAAAGGACTGGTGCTGAAAATTAGCCAGCTGGTGAACACTGGCACATTTACATATATTTTGATTAATGTGCATTGTCCTTATAATTAAAAAAAATTAATTAAACATAACCCTAAGACCTCTACCATCACCACGATCATTACCTAACATTCACCTTCCTTAACTAAAGCTTACGCATATGTGTCTGGTCCGAAAACAGGCACATGAATAATTTTAACAGTCATAATAGTTTTGCAAGGCATCAACAAACAACAACATCATCCTGATGATCAGGGCACCAGCTTCTGTATTGTCTTTTCCTCCTTTTTTGTTGCTGTATGATTTGATTTATTTGAATGTTTTGCACTTTGAGCTGCATTTCTTTGTTTACTATACTACTACCTTTGAACACAAACAGACAAATACTGTATAACGTGTGGCGTCTCAGTTCCAGAAGTGCTGCTCCTTGAGAACAAAAAGCCTCTATAGAGATCGATAAAGTATCACATTAAAAACAATCACAGGCAGATGGGATCCTGCATCCACAAGCCGAGCAACACACTCAACAAATCAATGGAATCCATTTCAAGAAATACAGCCAGGTTGTTGATTGAGAAAAGCTGGTAAAAAAGTTCATTGGCAGCATCACATTTTCACACAGTACGGTTATAGTACTGGATAGATGAGATCATTTAAAACCGGATTACATGCAGTGACATAGATTATTATTATATTTGAAGAAGATAATTACATAACAACA
The DNA here is from genome assembly GCF_014851395.1 of Micropterus salmoides. NCBI lineage: Eukaryota > Metazoa > Chordata > Actinopteri > Centrarchiformes > Centrarchidae > Micropterus > Micropterus salmoides. The sequence goes on along the minus strand of NW_024042372.1, from coordinate 13,587 downwards.
AGAAGATTATTCTATTCTATTCTAGTTTGATAAAACGTTCAATGTGGAAATATATGATGATTCATTTCCTGCATTCTGGTAACATTTTCTGCCACCTAGGCCTATTTTAAATCGTACTTGATTGCAGAGCGCTGTAGCACATTTGCGCAGCACATCCTCTCGCTCGTCTCTCTTTCTCTCCCTCATGAACACCACTGCACAAATCTGTCCAACACAAAGTTGTCGGACGCCCAGCTTAAAAAAAGTTAATAGCAAGCATGTAAGGGGCCTAGCTAAAACGAACAGCTGACGTTAGAATACAGCTGGGTTGTCGAGGTTAGCACGTTGTTAATAGGTGGGGCCACAGTTACACTGTCATTCTGTGGGAAACACTGGGATCACTTAACAAATCACATTTATCCTTTATCCAGTCAAAAACTGTTGGTCTAAAAATGTTGTTGGACGTCACTGAACAAACTGAATTAGCGGAGGTGCATGCGCCGATTGCTACAATACACTAACCGTACTATCTGTGGCTTTCTGTTGTGCATTTTCTCTGTCCACAAAAGTGGCGGATAGGCCGTCGATGTCACCCTCCACCACCAACAATTTACCCGCATTTGGCAGGTGCTAATTTCATTTCCTGTTTGACACTAAAGTTTCTGTAGTGTCACCTTCTGTCAAGCTTGAGGCCATTGTACAACAAGTCAAGGTACAGCGTAATGTGCAAAGTTGATGCTTCCTCTGCAGACTGCTTTACTCATGTGTCATGTGAGCAGAGTGTAATCGCAGCCTTTGCGATTAGGAAATCTCGTTTTATCATATCACGATAATATTGCAAATGCAATTAATCGCTCAGCCCTAACTAGCATGCAGCGGTGTATCATTTGAATTTAATTGGGAGTATTCACGAGGGCTCAGATACATAATGACAGTTGTTTAGGGAGGGGAGCGTGTTTAAATTTACGTTGTCTGTTGAGAATTTCTCCGTCAGGGATTTGAACCACGACTTTCCAGTCACACAGCTGTTGGTCTGCGCTGCTCCACACAGTCCCACCCTCCTCCGCATGCACCACCTTCTGCAGCGATGGGTCAGCTGGGTGAGTCGACCCACTCCAAACGACGACTGAAGCCAATTACAGCCTGCTGCGACTATAAATAACCACCACAGCACTTTACTCTGCATTTACATAAAGAGCTATAATGGCTATGTAATGGTTTAAATATTCATCATGCTTCCTTTGCATTTCATTTTCCACTTCCCACTTTCCACTGAATTATAAAACAACAAATAAAAAAACCATCTTCCAAAGCTCCAATTATTGCAGATTTGGCATTAAAAGGATTGGAAATTAAAACTGCCTTCTATTGTTTGTGCATTAAAAACATCAAATTCTAAATCCTGCTGTCAGCTGTCTTTTTAGTACAAAATTACCACGGCCCTCCTTCGTACCATTCACCCATAGACAGTATATTGCTGGACGAAGCCACCCCGCTGATTTGAATGGAGAGCAGTGAAGCCAGTTTTGGACCAATAAAATACTACTACAGGGCTACTTCCTGTTGGCACCAGCGTCTACTGCACATGATCGTGGAACCATGGAACCTTCCATGCAGGCTTTGGTCGGCTTCACTGTTTGATATCGGTCTTACCCCCTTGCATTCACCTCCTGCTCATCAGATTCAGGCCCAGATCAAGCTCCTCACCACAACTAGTGTCTAGACTCCATCTGGGGGTTTTCTATACCATTACGGCTTCAACACCCGTTCAATACCATACCATCATGATGGGGTCTAAACACCAAAGACTTTTCACATTTCTCATATTCACTGTTCACATAATGTCCATAAATTATTATTGTTCACTCAAATGAAGTCTCTCCTGGTTGAAATAAAATTACCCTCTAACTCTGAACCATACTCACAACAATAAAAAGGAAACCAAACAAAACAAATCATTATTTTAACGACAGACAAAAGAGTTTTTGAAGCAGGGCTGATGGGTCTTTACGGCAATAACTGCATGTAACGAATGAATGTTGCAGTTAACATCATTTTGTCAGCTCTTCATACTGCATTTCAAATGTCAGTGCAGTTTTTGTGTTGTGTGTTGAGTTTGATGTTTAGCAGCTGTATAGGATGTATGTAGAAACCACCCTTGATGTTTGGTACTCTGATTATTTAGAATCTTTCTCTACGTACTTCTATGTTTCTTTGCGGGGTTGGGGTTCCTGATCTGAATGGACGGTCTAAGGATCAAAGGTGTTGTATGCTGTACAGATAAAGCCCCTTAAGGCAAATGTGATTTGTGATATTGGGCTATAAATAAAATTGACTTGACTTGAATGTCAAGAGGTATTTCCATTATTTACTTTGAGGTAGAAGCCTTATTGAAAGAGCGGGTTTCCCTTTACACTAATGAAGACATCATATCCATATTCAGCAGCTCTCCCACTCACTTTGTGTGTGTGTGTGTGTGTGTGTGTGTGTGCGTGCGTGCATGTGTGTGTGTGCTCTTCATTCCCAGTATCACTCAACCTTGTGATTCCTTCCTTCAGTGCATGCAGACATTGGAATCAGAGTCACGTTCAAGCGGACACTTCGGACAAAACAGTCCTGAGGAGGAATGTGTGTGTGTGTGTGTGTGTGTGTGTGTGTGTGTGTGTGTGTGTGTGCAGAAATAGAAAACGCTACCATAATAGCACAGAAGACATTATTAGAATATCAAGATTACAGTGCTCATACAAGATTAAAAATATTGTAAAGTACCTCTCAGTTGGTGTAAACGCTCCAGTGACCGAGACTTGTACCACAGTGTAAAGAAGGGTATAATAATAATCACTTGCAGATTAGCAACAAGACAAACCAAAGGAAAACGTTGAACCTCGCTAAGAACAAGTCTAAACGTATTGACCAGATCAAAAATTGCGGTTCTTGTACCTTACCATACAGTGACACTAAAAATGTGATGCTTAAATGGGTTACAAGGATTTTTTTTTTATTAATCAATAAATCACTTTTTTACTGCCTATTTGTCAATGAGCTGTAGCCTCACTTAGAAATGAACCACACACCTGTTTTCTCTGTTGCTTGGAACAGCCACTATTCTGCATCTTATGTGAAGAAATCAGGTCGGGTTCTAGCTGCATGCGAGCTCCTGAGCCTCACTCCAACACAGACTCCAACACAGACTCCACATAAGGATAAAAATCAACATAATAGTTTTATGTGCTGGAGCCCGTCAGGCTAAACGAGAATCAAATCGATGTGGGGTGAAAACACAGTCAACATGAGAAAGACCCGAGTCAAGAGCAAGATCATTGCTTTCTTTTGAAACTGACTAACCCGACACAGAGCTGGCTTTCATCCTATTGGACAAAGCACTTGCTAACGTTATCCGGTGCAAAATACTACAGTTGTACGGCTTTCTGCATTACATCACCAGCTAACGTAAACAAACGTGAGCTGAACAAGAATCTAACTACTTCCTGCCAGACAAGGTTATCTAAGGGCCCTTGTCCACCAAAGCGTTTTTTGCCAGCTGAAAACGCCACCTGCTGTTCTGAACACGCCTACCTGGGAGCGCTGGGGTGCGTTTTGGAGGCGCTGTGTTTTTCTTCAAGATGCTGTGGTTGCTATGATACATAATTTCCGTGCAGGCAATGTGCTGCAAGTAGGGTAGCCTACTATGTCACCACAAAGTACGTAGGCCTACTTGTTCTGGCCCTTGCTCCGCATGAAGAGAAGGCTGAAACATGAGAGCACAGTACGCGGGTTCATGAGATTTACGGGCGAGGAAACACCTCGGCGACGAGGCACATCGTTTCGTTCAAGATCGGATGTGCTCGGTGTGGTTTTTGTCGCGCCTCTCTTGCACTGTGATTGGATGGCTGGGTAAAAACAGTGACGAGCGCAGCGTTTTTCCCAAAGTTGAATATTTTTCTCGCAGCTTTGGATATTACATTTACATTTATGAATTGGCTGACGCTTGTATCCAAAGCTACTTACAATTGCTATACATGTCAGAGGTTGCACGCCTCTGGAGCAACTAGGGGTTAAGTGTCTTCCTGAGGGACACAATGGTGTCTCACAGTGGATTCTCACACCAAAGGCATGTGTCTTATCCAGTGCACCATCACCACCCCATATTATTAAAGAGTGCTGGTACAGGGATTGACTAGATGTGAATATGCTACATTGAATGTAGTTATTAGGGCAGATTATGAGTAAGTTAAAAATACACATAGCCTACACTTATTCTCTTTCAGCCATCTGTTTACAGTTACACTTTCCTGCAGCAAATATTTATTGATGTGCAATTGTTTACATGTTAGGTTGTTGAGACTGTAATCTATTTTATTAACATATTCCATTTAAAAAAAAAGGTTTTATAGCCCACAGAAAAGAACAGCATAGTTTAAACAGGAGGTCTACTATCCAAATAATTTTCAAAATCAAAATATTGGCTCATGAATCAGCTCTTTTTCAACTTAATATCAGCATCGGCCCCTAAAAACCCATATCGGTCAGGCTCTAACACATTGTAATCTATAATATCTGATTTCTATATTTGATTTCAGTGTAATCATTGCTCATACTGGATAGACATAGTAGAGTTAGAACAATGCTAAGCTTTGGTAATCTTGTGAAAATTAAATGACTACAGGGTTACTATTGAGTACCACAGAAAAGTCCTCTAATAGCCTCACGGACACACAATAAACCACTATGTGATAATATCACACCATGAAGTATGATGATGTAACATCAGTTTACTGAAAAAGGGATTTTACTGAAATATCACAACAATAAGGCTATAACAGTAAAAAAAAAAAAAAAGAAAAAATAGGAAATGACATCAGGTCAAATCTTACAATTGAAGATCCAATTAAAATATGATATTTATTAAATGTTTATTTGTATAGAGGCAAGTATAGCACGAGCCAATGCCACATACCACATACCATTTGCAACCCCCCCAAAGGAAGACCTTTAAAATTCATAAAAATCATCAACAAAATACATGCAAAACAGCACATGACAAACAATAAACTAATCTAAATGTTGATTTTCCTGTGTTTTTCACTGTTGAATTTTCTTAAATGTTTTTTGTGTGGAAGAAACTATACTAAACCAGTGCTACACATTTATACATTTTCTAGTATTTCTACTATTTTAGTCATTGTCTTTACATTTTATTTTGTTCTACTATAATGGAATTCTTTCCCTCTTTGTTGTGTTTCATTAAAATGTTTATTTTCTTTGCCAAATGTAAAGCACTTTGAATTCTCTCTGTGATTAAAAAATACTAAACAAAACAACTTAATTTATCTTATTAAGGTCAATTCTACCTCACTGCTGAGCATCACAAATACATTTCTGTTTAACAACATGTCTGTAAGGTCTATCTAAACTCATCACAAAGTTCTTTTTACAGTGATTTTCCCCTAGGGGATTTATGCGTGAGGGGCAGAGCTCGCCCAGCTAGTGACACCTCTTCCAGCCAATCAGTGACGGGCTTCAGGGCCGTGCTGGCCAATGGCAGCACCCTGTGGGAGTGTCTGTCCACTGCGAGGTGCGTTTTTTGGAGTTTGCTAAATGACTGCAGCAAGAAAATACAGTGTCGGAGCGCACCAAGGTTGGCTGTGCTACTGTACCGCCGTGTGTGTGTGTGTGCGTGCGCGCCGTGCAGGGGCTATAGAGTCGCTATCGCTCTCCTGCCATGGAAGAGGGTCCTCATCAGTACAATACGCAGGTCTCGACATTTTTATAACACTCTCTCTTCTCCTGAGGGACTTGCTTTTAAAAAAAATAGTATTATTTCTAACGGAAGCCGTGCCCGGATGGGAGCGGATGCGGAGCGCAGCAGCGGCTGCCGGTGCGTCTCCAACTTGACCACTACCAGACAATGGGAGTAGCTGAGACGTGCTGCTTCAGCGCCAACTACTACTACTACTCGCCCCTGGGAGATAACTACGAGAGGAAGAGGCACACGCAGCAGCAGGAGGAGGAGGTAAAGAAGAAGGAGAGGGAGAAGAAGAAAAGGAGGCAGACTTGTTCTACTTGCAGACCTCCTTCTCAGAGCAGCAGCGCCGGGACTCCAGCAACAGCCAATACGCACGGATCCAGAGCGACGCTCCGGCTGCCTCTGGGATGCATGTGAGAGAAAACCTGCAGGTCTGAGAAGAGCACTCCTCTGTGTGGGTCTACTCTGCTATTGGAATTAGGGAATATAACACACAGGCACAGTTTGCCAGACCTCTGGAGACAGCGAAACGCAGTTTCCCGCCGCCGAAACACCCCGTGATTCTTTTTTTCCACCACTGAAGGAATATGTCTTATTTCCCCTTTAACCGCTGTAGATCGCACAGACTGGACTTACGAGTAATTGGGTGTAATTATAATTGTGTGTCAATTAACACCAGCCTGTGAGCGGCTAACCTTTTCTCGAGGACCCCCTCCATTCCCCCATCCCCTCCTCCTCTCTAACCCCCCTCCCCCCTCGAGCCAAAACCTGGACGAGCTACCTCCCCGCAGCCCCGCCGGTATCTCTGCCTGCCTCTGTCCGTGGTCCTGAACACAATTTCGTGGATTTTGTGGATTTACCCCGGCTCCACTGTGGCGGCGCTGGAGGCGTGAGAGCGGACATAAGCATGATTTCATGGCCGGTGAGGTTATGAGCATCCCGCGGCTCAGCACCGGCGACTCCGGGATCTGACACACGCACAACAAAAAAAAAAAAAGCGGAACATTTTTGGCTCACCTTGGAGGTCATAAACCATAAACATAAACCCCCCTCCCCTCTCTTCCTCTTCCTCCTCCTTTTCCACCACTGAAGGATTTTTTTTTCTGGAGGGGAATTCATCTTCTCAAGAGTGTGACCCCCCCCTTCCCCCCCACCCCCTTCAGCAACACCTTCACCCCCCCTCCAAACAAAATGAGACTGGCAAAAATGTGCCGACTAAACGCGCTGGGGATCTATTTGTGGGAAACGGTAGTGTTTATCAGGTAAGCAGAGGCATGTCATGGACTTCATGAGTGAAAATAATATGTGTGTAATTTGGATGAGGTTTGAGAAAAATAAATTAGCATTTGCATTGCTCTTGCTGCTATTAGGGACATGCTTGAGCATTAGTGCTACAGTCAGAAGTCTTGAAGGGGGGGGGATTCAGGTGAAATCTTGTGAAAGTTGCCTTTGGGCTCGTGTGTGTTATTGCTCATGTGCACGATAGCCTGTGCGTACTAGTGAGGTGAATTAAGTCTCACAGAATCCAGGCAGGATTGTGTGGGGAGCGAACAGCGACCACTAGCGGGCTGTCTGCGTTCATGATGTGCTTTTCCAGAATGTCAACAGGCATATGAAGAGAAAAGTAGACTCTCAAGGCGCCACATGTTTTGGCGTTTACATGGTGGTGTTATTTATGACTCCTAACAAATGCACTCATGATGATATTTAAGATTGCAGAGGTCATTTCAGTCAGTGGGGTTCTTGTCCAGTTAAGCTTTTCAATGTGAATCATTTTTTAGTGCCTTGTTTCCTGAAAAACCTAAAACTCATTTCACTCACCAGTTCAATCAGTTGACAGTCAGACAACTGATTGACAATCAGTTGTTATGAGGTTTGGGTTTTAATTCTTTATTCATTACAGGCAATCCATTAGTCGATTACCAACAAATTATTCTGCTGCTGCTGCGCTGGTTGTACATCAAGCTAAATCTACAAAACATCAAAGACAAGGAAATTTCTTTACTTTCAGAATTCAAATATGTGTTGTTTTTCCTGTTGCCAGAAACTCATATTTTGAGGTAGTCCCTTTGCCAGCCATATGTTTGCATATGTCTTTGTTTTCCATGGTGTACCCATGTTGATTTTGAGGTCATCTCCAGTCCTTCTTCTGGCTTGGTTGTAACATTTACTCATCCCTGCTGCAGCCAAAGTTGCCTATTCATCAAGGCCCTCTTGCATGCTGTATGCAAAACCCCCTAGCAACAAAATCCTGTGCTAGTGACGCAGCAGTAGGCGGGGCATATGGTAAAGCTGCTGTGCAATTCGACGCTTAAGGGGGATCTTGCTCGAAACGTGAAGTTGCAGCCATCATTTTGTCGTTGACATATGAGGAAAACGTGGCTGCTCAGTCGGGGCTTTTGAAAGGACTCGTGCTGAGCAGATCTGGTAGTTGCTAGTTTTGTATTGATGGTGACATTCCTGTAAACAGAAAGGGTAGATGAGTCCCCTGGTTGTTGATTGTGATACTTGTTATGTTGTCATTCGTCTCATCCTGTGATCAAACAAAAGGGGTTTATGAGTAAATTTGTTTTTACATCTAATGCGGAAACACAGCAAGAGTTGTAATGAGGTGCTCATGACTGGAAGTAGACTTGAAAGTAGGAAAAAAGTGTCACACTCTGGCTCCATATGCATTAAATCAACATGTCTTAAATCAACATGTTGAAAATGATCAGAATTATCAAAGACAAAGTGAAACTGGAGCAAGACCCGATCAAACCACAGTGAAAGGATGACAAAATATATTTTTGTGTGGTAGATAGATGAGATGGACAGCAAAGGGGAAGTTGGACTTTTTTTTTGGCTTTAGGCCACTGTGACCCGCCTAATGCATCATCAACAAGGTGAAAGCATTTAATAAACCGTGAACAGGTGTCACTGCCCTTCACAGGCTTTAAATTGCTCTCCTGGGATCTTGACTAATAGCAGCAGGTTTGGGGTTTGTTGAGCTCACTGGGTTCAGGCAACGAGTGAACGTTTCATTTATAAAGACCCAACTTGTGTGTCGGCATGTTTTGGAGGTGGAGCTCATTCTAACTACTTTCAAAGGGGCATGAAACACATGAAAGTTTGTTTACTAATTTTAGAGAGTACTATTTACCCAGCCTGTTCTCACCCTTTAGCATCATAGTTCAACACAGAGTGGTAAGCTCTTTAGTTTCATTGTTCAACGCTATATTTAGGCCTAGTATAAATAACAGTAAAGTGAGAAAGTGGGTCAGTCAGAAATCACTTTTACCCATGAAACTGGTGTTTTGTTTAATGTGTGAAACAAAAAGTCAATATTGAACTTACTTGTTTTAAGTTATGTTAGTTAAAGTAACATAGTTTTTTTAACCCAAACTATGATTTTTTCCTAAACTTAACCTAGTAATTTTGGTGCCTAAACCTAACCAAAATGTGACATTTTACAACAGTATCTACTAGTTCTATTTAGAAAGTGTAACCGGATTGCATATTTATTCTTGCTAAGCCGAGAAGATTAAGGATACCCAGGTTGTTAATAAGTGACACCAAGGGATCTTGACACCCTGGGATGAGAACGGGTTGTTTAAACAACTGTTTTTATAGGATTTTAAAGACATACTTGTTTCCCAGGCAGGATCTAATGTAATCTGCTGTTTAGATGCATGATGGGAACTGTAGGAGGCTTTGGAGCTTAACACATAGGGGGCAAAGTTCATAATATTGCGTGATCTACTCTGCTTTAATGTACCCTGGTTCAAATTGGTTTACACACAATACTCAAATTAATAAATACAGAAAATAAAGATATAAATATAATGGAAACAAATTACACCTTGTTAAAAAAAAAGGGTAGTTTATGATTATTATTGAAATATTTTTTATACATTACACCACCAGCAAAGTAGACCCATACCCTGATAATCAATATAGGGCCAGCATTATAAATTAATTAAATGTTTTGTATGATAAAAATAAAGAAGCCCCAAAACAGATATCCTGAGGCTATTAATATGAAGATAATAAACATTTTTATAGGACTTTGTAACCCTTGTTGGTAAAAAGGTTGTACTTCCACAAATCCTCCTGATTAAAAAAGACAACAAATGATTATGTTTTGCTAGTTTTCCATAATGGGAACAAACTGCGAGCTGGAAATGAGCCTATTTAATTTTACCCAGTGTTTCTCCCAATTTACACTAAATGCATTTTGCATGCAAATATCTCACAATATAATTTGGTAATGTATTTGGGTCCTGCTTTATGATTCCAGCTGCAGGCGCCCTGCACATTTGACTTTATTGTGTCACGTGTGGATATTATTTCCCTGCACGGCCTCCGAGATATTTCATCATGTGAACTATCAAAGGCATTTTTCTACCTGCTCTCTCATTTCCATTGAAAGGCTTCTGTTTACAGTTGGGATGGGTGGGTTGGTGCTGGAGGGGGCGACTGCAGGAGTTTTGCATTCAGCACACACTGTTTAGTTAATGAACCAGAGTCGGGATATTGCCGTCTCAGCTCCTCAGGCTTGGACTCTGCAGTTCCCTGCTTAATTGATATCCCTTCCCTTCCGTCCCAACCCAAACCCCCACACCTCATTCCACATTCAGCTTTATTACTAAACATTGATTAGCCTGTCAATGGCCAAGGCCAGACCTGATGAATACACATTTAATGCTCGCACATCTCTCTGTCTCCGCTCCTATTATTCATCAAAGAAGCAAGAGAGGAGAGCTGAGAATTTAGATTGAGATTGAACCTTCAGGAAATGTTCATCTCAACAAAACCTTTAATCTTGTATTCAGGTTTAAACCTGTGAATTCTGTCAAGAAAAGTGAAAGAATGTGCCAAGAAGGTGAGATAATTTCACTTGTTGCCAGTACATCTCACAACTGAAGTGTTTTTGATCAAGTGGTTAAACTTTTTGAACAAAAGAGCCATATTTAAAAAAAAAAGTAGAACCAACACATTCGCACTCACTACTAGTCACATATGGACACTTGGTCAAAACCCTCGGCGTTGCTTTTAACGGCCTGGGAACCCCTATAAGGCCATTGTTTGATGTTTAGGGCTCTGCGGTCAAGTTAGCAACAATATATATTCTACGTCCGGTCAAGTAAGCAACATCCTGTTTGACTTTCAAAATAAAAGTACTTGTTAACGTTGCAAATTTTGAAATGAAGCGTTGTTAATGTTGTGAAATGTCACAGTTTCGTTTGGTTTAGGCCCCAAAAGTACTTGGTTAGGTTTAGGAAAAGATCATGGTTTGGGTTTAAAAAGCTATTTTATGTACATAGGTTAACTTACGTGAGTTAAGTAACGTAACTTAAGGAAGCTATGTCACTTAAATAAAACATTTTAGTGCTGAGTTTTTGTTTCACACGGGAAACGAACACTGGTCTTCAGCTTAAAAGTTGGTTACTGGCCAGCCGTCCACCTAAACCACCTCCTTACATTGCCTTTTCTGTTAAATATCATATACCTATCTTCGCCATCCAAAAGCGACGCTACAGGGCTTCCCCCAGTGCGTCGAACTATGACGCTATGGGGCTCCCCAATGCGTTACAAACTGATGCCAATGGTTCTTGACCATGCGTCCATATGTGTAGAGTTCTGAGTGAGAACGGGTTGGAAGAACACGAGTGGAACAAGTGAAACTGACCTTGACGTCTACACTATATCGGTCGCTTTGCATGATCTAAGAAACAATTGTTTAGCATTGTTTTGAATCTCAAAAAACAATTTCAGCCACACTGGTGAAGTAATTCCCTGTGCTCTCCCCAAATGTTTGTGTGAAGGTGAAGGTTTTAGAAATGAGCTGTCCACATCTTAAAAAAAGACAGAATAAGGCCGAATTGTGCACCTACATGCCACTTATTTTGGAAAAAAGTAAAATCACATCAGTTTGTTAGTTTTAGGAAGATAAGAGTGATTTAAGATTAATGACTTCTCACGTAATTTATGTGAAGTAAATAATCTGAATGGATACATTCTGTAAATGGCAGTGTCTGATATTGAACTTGACCTGTTAGCACACCAGCTAGCCAGCTCATTTAGCAAAACACTGGCATCCTGAATGACAATGTTATTGTCATATAGGCTTCAGTAACTAAATTAGCTAGCGCGATGTGTCCATAGCAAGGGTTTAACTGAATGTTAACTTGTTAGTTTCCACAAATCAGAATGCTCTATTGGGGTGGTGATGGCATAATGGATAAGACACATGGCTTTGGTGTGAGAGACCTGGGTTCAATTCCCCACTGTGACCCATCTACCAATGTCTCCCTGAGCAAGACACTTAACCCCTAGTTGCTCCAGAGGCGTGCAACCTCTGACATGTATAGCAATTGTAATTCACTTTGGATAAAAGCGTCAGCTAAATGAATAAATGTAAATGTCTCTTTGAGAGACGTATTTAGACAGCATCAGCTGTATAAAATTATTTCAATTCAAAGTGATCACTGCCTGCCCTTGTTTCAAATGAAATCCTCTGAGGTGCATCCTATTTAGAGTTTGTAAAGCAACATGAAATGCTTTGTATTTGTTACAAAGATCAGTGAACAGCAGATTCTGGCTTTTAAGCTAAGGAAAGTGTGGGTAACCACTGGTCTATAATTACTTTTTGCTAACAATCTTACATATTTAATGCATGCTTTGCCTTTTATATATGTGTACATTACAGTACACTAAACTCCATCTTTAAGTGAACACTGAACAAGTGAACAAGGAAGTTATTTTGGATACAGCACCAGGAAGTGATGGTAAGCTAACACATACTGCGGCTAGATGACTAACAAGCTGTCTAAGCATGCAACAAATCATTGATGATACAGTCAGCCTCTGCTGCCGCTGATGAGCTCAGAACCTCCAGTATGGATGCAATGTCACTGTATACGAACCAGTAATACTTTACTATTTCTGACTGAGTCAGAATCACAGCAGAGGAGCAGACTTGAAGTGCACAGGTGAACATGACATGCTCATCAGGCCTCCAGCACGTCATCCTCTTGTATCGACCGCTCACGCAGGAATGATTAATCAAACCAGTCAGCGTTGCGTTTAAAGAATGCCAACGCACAAACCGTGACCATCAGGGAATACTAATCAGTCAGTCAAAAAGATTGACAGGTCTTTGAACAGCCATTGACATCTCTGCTTTATTGCTTTTCTACCAGGCAGGAGGTTGGTGTTGGAACAGCAGAATAGTTGAGGTTAGCATAGGAAACTTTGGGGGAGACATCCTCTGCAACATGATATCTCTGCGTGTTTGCCTGGACATTTCTAGATGTTTGTGTTCATGTATGCATGTATTTGAGCTTTGTCTGTGTTTTTTGCACTAAATGTGTTATAATTTTAGGAAAAGCTGTAGAGCATTTTGTATAGAAATATGTATTCCCTGATTTAGATTAAATTATGGGAAGAAATCAATGGACAGTTGTGCAGGAGCAGAAGAGAGAAGTACAGGATTTTCTGTTTACACTTCTTTTTTTTTTTTTTTAATCACGCGTTGGGGGTGATTTACAAGGAGGCTCTGAGTTGTTTGTCAGAGTGCTACCACAACAAATAAAGTATCTCAACGTTTCGAGAGCTCAGCTTCTCTGGAGATACAAACGTTTCCACTTTTGATCAGGTCAGATCCGCCTCCCTGTGATAATGCAGATTGATCGGCCCTCTCGTTTCGGGTGCTTGTGCAGATCGTTATTGTGCACACAAGAATGCAACATCCCTCAGTATGCAAACTATTCATCTTCACCCGGACAAAAGGTCCAGTGACCTTTTCTCTATGGATTTCTATATCAATAAACTCTTTATTCTCTCGAGTGGAAACAGCGAGCCGTCCATATAAATACGTA
>NW_024042371.1:0-2818 GCF_014851395.1 Micropterus salmoides | reverse complement strand
TTTAATGCAGTGATTCTTTCCTTGTGTGCCTGCTAGATATCAAAAAGATGCAGAAAAACTACACTTCAAGAAGTGGATGAAGAGTTAAATGCTAGCAAGAGTGCAAAGTGCGTGCTTGTCCGGGTAGAAAACAGCTTTAACAAAGGATCAAGCAGGAAGATAAGAAGATACAAGACAAGAGAGAAGACATAGGCTAAAAGGAAGCAAGGAAACAAACTGAAGAGAAACAAGACCGGAGAGTGAAAAAGAACAAAGACGAACAAAGAAAACTGTTGAGGAACAAAGGTCAGAGAAGGCAAAATTGGCAACAGAACAGAGAGAGAAGAGTAAAGAAACACCACCATGTCCCACCGGCTGTTTGAGGGGAAGGCTCATGCCTCCATCTACCAAAAGTATCGATTTACTCCTCCAGATGAGGTCAAGAACTATATTCTTCAGTATCTAAACAAAAGGGTACGCTATGGCAACATGTACTGTAAATATACAGTACTTTGTGTTTAATAGTGTACATAACGCACTTTAATATGGCATTCTGAGTAAATGAAGCAGAAATCTGCAACAGTCAACATAATTGACAAAAAATCTCTGCATATCTGTTAACACCCACAGAAGGAAGAGCCACATGTGCTGGCAGTGGATCTGGGATGTGGGACAGGTCAGAATTCCCGGCTAATGGCACCGTACTTCCAGGAAGTGGTGGGCATTGACATTAGCGAGTGTCAACTGGAGGAGGCCAGAGCTGTGCCAGGGTTTCCTAACGTCACATACAGGTAGGAGTGTGTGTTTGTTACTCTGTATGTGTGGGCGAAACTTTTACATGATAACGTTCCAGAAGTATTTGGAGAGTGTCTTGTCTGTTGCACCTGCAGGAAGGGGGTAGCAGAGGTCCTTCCTTTTCCAGATGGCTCAGTAGACTTGCTGACAGCAGCGTCAGCAGCCCACTGGTTTGATCAGTCGAGGTTCCTAGTTGAGGCAAGTCGGGTTTTAAAACCCCGGGGTTGCATGGCTCTGCTGGGCTTCTGTGACTCTAACACCAGACTTCACTACCAGAACTGTGGAGAAAGACTCACTCACATCTATGAAGAGGTGGGTGTAGATTTAATTTAATGGGAGTCGTGTTGAACCTATCAGCAGTGCAATGCTTTGTTGACACAGAGTGGCAGTATCAGCTCTAAACTTGGGAGCTAAAACACACTAAAAAGTTGGGCTAAATAAATATCATAGTTCAACAATTAAAAAAAGAAATACCACAATTTATCTCTCAGTTTTTCGATGCTGGTGTCAAGCTGGTGGTCAGCTTAGTTTAGCATAAAAACAGGAAGCAGGGGGAAACACCTAGCCTTCTGTCCAAATTTCAAAAATCAACCTATACCATAATATGTATGTATATATGTATCGTTTGTTTTATTTGTACAAACAGACAGACACAAAATACATGCTTTACAAAGTCAATGCATAATGAAAGAGTTAAACATTTCTATAAATTCACTTCCAGGTGAAGCTGGCGCTGTTGCCACACACTAGCAATCAAGTAGCTGTATCTGAGGGTAAGCTGGAAGAGATCTACTCAGCCATCCCTTTTCCAGACAAAGAGAGGTATTACCACACAAACCCTTCCTGTACCTAATCAAACATTAAACACACCTCTGTGATATCTAAATACAATACAGTTGCCTGCTGGCCCTTTAAAGACAGATACAGGATTAAACCTGAGTTAGCTATGTTGGAGAAACTAACAAGAGTCAAATTAAAGTCCAGAGCCACTCCCGCAAAACACATTTTCAAGCACAGTGGGTGCACGGGCAGGGCATGGAGAAGGATAGTGTAAGTAGAATTTTGCGCCCCTTTTTGTCAAAGACAGGATTAGTGCAAAGCTGAAATCATAATCTAACCTTTTTTTGTGTGTGTGTTTGTTTCAGATTTATGTAAAAAAGAACATCCGACAAGAAAATTGAATCAAGTAGACAAATCAAAGTGATTAGAATAACACAATAAAAAAATGTATTACAGCCCAAGACTTTTTAACTCTTGTCAATGTCCATTACATATTCGAAAAGGAGTGGGAAGACGAAAAAAAATGATTTTATCCCACCCCCTATCCACAAATCAAAAGCTTACATATAATCGACCGGCGTTCCAAATATTTACACATCTACTTTGTCATACCCCAAAGCAATTCAAAATGTACATCAATTATTTAAACAAGAAAAAAAATTAATAGGAAAGAATAAATTATATATTTCAGCAGCTCAGAAAAAAATGAAGTAATAATAACAACACAATGAAACTGAAGATAATTACTAGCCCCAAAACACTCTGTGATTATTCACTCCCTTCTTCATCCCTGTAACCATTGAAAACCATATCTTTATACCTGATTTTAAACTGATTTATGTTTGGACATTGCTTTAGTTCCTCATTGAGACTGTACCGTAGCTTTACTCCAGAGCTTGAAATACAACAACTTTTCCTGGTTGTCCGTATCCTGTTTGTTTTGAAGAAATCTGTGAATTTTAATCATTTTGACTGTAAGAATAATGAGTGTGATCCCTATACGCAGCGTTGTGAATAATTCCTATTGATCTTTTTTTGGAGAACAGAGAATGAATGTAATGAACTTTTGCAGTTTTGTCCCCAGATCTTAAAGTAAATTAAATATGGTAAAACTAGTGAAAAGTACAACATGTGGAGTGATTTTTGATCCAGAACCTGCTTTACTTTGTTTTACTGCAATTGATATTGATAGTTTTGGATTGTACATGATTAATGTGTGATTTCCAACTGATTCTGTCATCTATAATTACCCCAAGAAATTTTT
>NW_024042370.1:0-26431 GCF_014851395.1 Micropterus salmoides | reverse complement strand
AATGCTTTCAGATCATTGCTGCACTGTACGACACTTTGTGTTGCTTCATATTAGTTTTGTCATTTGGTGCTGCCAGTACTTTAAAACACTGCCGACGCACAATGTGTTGCTAAATAATGTCATTTTAACTTGACAAGAATTAATGTGCATATGATCCTTAAATCCTTTTTGCTGTGATAGACTTACTTACTGTGATGCATCTTACCATAATCAGCAGAGTGTTGTAAACTGTTTAGGTGTTTCTGTTGATAAAGCTTATGAGGATTCATTACTAGAAGTGTTCTGTGCTGCACTGTCTTCCAGTTCAGATAGCTTTTATCCAGGACGTGGGTCAGATGTCACTGAGGAAATTCCCTGGCAGGTACAGCACACATTTTAATATTCCCATAATGCAACTAGATTCAAGTGTGTCCGTGAGTCACAATGACCCAGAGTCAGCAATCCAAAATATGCACCCAGCCTCTACAGCATCAGGCTGTACTGTCCCACTGACACAAGACAATGGTGGAAAATATATGAGAATAAGTGAGAGATGACATAAGTTAAGGACCAAAGCTGGATTTTATTCTGGCTAAAACCGCTCAGGGTTTCTGACAGAAGGACAAGAACACCACTAATAGTTAATTACAGTAGTAATAATAGTGCACAATAAATCAATCACATTATATTTGTGACAGAATTGTACAGTAATCAGTAGTTAAGTTTTGAAGTACCCTCAAAAAGGTAAAGCATTTGTTTTCTTTGGTTGGGAAGCCATGACTTCATTGTGTTCTCTGAAACCAAACCTATGCCACAGATTGTTGCTGTCAGTCATGATGTACATCTGTTCCATTTCAAACAGCAACAGTGTAAACTGTATTAGACCTTACAGTTGTGCTGTCTTTGTGTGTGTGTGTGTGTGGTGTGTTGTGTGTAGGTTAAGACTGGAGGCTCTGACAGACAAAGAGCCGGGCCAGCTGGAGATAGATAGTGGGGAGGAAGGGAGGAAAAAGAGGAAGGTTGTGTTGAGGACAGTCTGCCTGCCAGTCAGCCCCAACCTACTACAAGCCAGGTCCTTTTGGAGGCGGAGGACCTGATCATAGAGGAATATACCAGCGAATAACACGTGGCTCTGTCATACCGTGACGCTGTTTCATTGTCAGGTTTTTTTATTGTATGAGTTTTGGGTTAGTATGGAGGAAGATTAGTGTCACACGAACCAACACAATGAGATTAGAGACTCTTTTTTGACATGTAAGAAAAAGAAAAAGAAAAAACTGTTAAAAAGATGATACTTTCTGAAATTCTGACTTTAATCTTGAACTCCAATGATCCTCCACGTGGTGCTAACCAAAGGTGGGTTAATGTGTTGCTGACTGTGTGATGCTTCAGGTATTACCAGTATTGTTGCTCATCTTGTGTTGTCTGTACAAGATATGATCATTTCTCAAGCAAGCTTGTTGCCTCGTGGAACCTGAACAGAGTTTGATTCTGTAGCTCGACAGGCCCAGAGTACCAGGAGCATGTGGATTCGTTGTGGGGAAATTGTCAGTATTTATTAGTTGAAAGTGCATGTTCAGCACTTGTTTTTGCACTTGGCATCTTTTTGGTTTTGCTGAGTGACTGCTGAGCCTGGATGAACCTGTCATGGAGGACTTTGCAGGAACAAGCCAGGCCTGTCGCTATCTTTTTTACAGTTTCCCATGGCTGGAAAATAAGAAATATTATGAGAATGTATGTATGTGAATAAAATAGTGTGTGAAAAGTTCAGATGGCTCTTTACTTTTCTTACGCTCTGCCCTCACACACCCCTTCATCCAATATTTACTAACAGTTTCACATGAAGCTCTTTACATTTGCCTTCTGGGACTGACTCTGTCTGCCTGCTGCTGGAGCTCACTAACTACTTCAACGTAAATTCAGAAGAAGAAAGAATAATAAAATATAAATAAGCGATACTCATTTTGACCGGAAATTGTATGTTATTGCTAAAAACTTACGCGTTTTAAATAACACATTTGCTGTTAGGTTAAAAGTGAGAACATGTAAGGTCGTTGCAGTTTTTTTGATGGGGAAAAAAAGAGTTTGTTTTTTTACGGTAGTAAATAGTTCCATCGTCGCGCTTAGTTTTTGTATTAAAAAGATTTATTTTGAAGGTAATAACCGGAAGCAGCTCGTAGTAGCGCCTTGCAGGTGTCAGACAACGGCAGGTGGAGGGAGGAGTCACCTGGCAGTGTATGGAAGCGGCACGGAACCGGTTCGAGTGTCGGACGTGTACGGAACCCCGAGACAGCAGCTATAAACTCTGTGTGGGAGTGTGAGAGTGTGTGTGTGAGAGAGAGACTGTACGCACCGAGGACTGCATCTGTGACGTTGCTTCAGAGTTACAGGTAAGAGGAAGTAATTCATAAAATAAACGAATAATCATTACCGTTAAAGGGCAATCCCACTTTGTGGGTATTTCTGGATCAAACACTGTAGGTTTTCTTTGTGTTTGATCAAGTCTTCCATAAATGAAGCAGCAGCAGTGTAGTGATGATGCCATCTGGACACAAAGCTTATGATACTACTGGAACACTGGAACACAGAGCTGGGTGATAAATCATATCTGGAATCAACATCACTCTGTGAATAAGACGTTTTGATAGGATATGGCAAGATAATTACTGTAAGTAGGCTTCATTTGCTCAAATAGCCTACTGTAATTTAGTACAAATTTGAAGTAGCCTACTTTTACTTTGAGTATTTTCTTTTCATGCCATTTTCTGCTCCACCACATCTCAGAGGGAGTTATTGTACTTTTTGCTTTACTACATTTATCTGACAGCTTTAGTTACTAGTTTACAAGGACATTATTTTTACACACAAATATATGAAGACTCAATAAAATATGTTTTGTTATAAATGAAACTACAGCTTGACATTGACATGGTAACAACTTTTAAGGTTTAAGACATGTCCTGTAAACAGTTGATGGTTTCAGCTTACAAATGTGAAGATTTGCTGCTTTTCCTTCCTTTTAGGTATTTTAATTTATTTGAACTTTGTACTGTTGGTTAGGTGTCACTTTCTCACTATTTTCATAATTTCAAAAATCAATTAATGGAGAAAATAATCCATAATGAAAATAATCAGTAGTTGCACTGTAAAATCCTGCTTTTACATGAATGCAAGAACAATCTAATATTTAATAGTTTAACAGTCACAGGACAATTATCTTTCTGCAACGAGTCCTTTTAATACTTACATTTTCAGATCATACTAACATACTTTTACTATATTAATAATGCAGGACTTTTACTGGATTATTTTTACAGTGTATTAGTACTTTTACTTAAAGGATCTGAATCAGACACACACACATATAACTGAGTAAGTTGAATTAGTACTGAAGCCTGTTTCTAATGAATGTCACTGTTTAATAGGAGACTTTGCTGTATTTAAATTCTGTTTGACAAACACAACCATACTAACTACTTTTTACTTTTGATGCTTAAGTATTTTTAAAAGCGGGTACTTTTGTATTTTGACGCAAGTAGAATTTAAATAGAAGACGTTTAGTGGAGTAATATTGCTTTTGCTCAAGGACAGGATTTGTGTATGTCTTCCACCACTGCAAATTAATAATCAGTGCATTTACCTGTCCCACTGAAGCTTTATGTCATATAAAAAGCAACCTGAGTGAGAAAAAGGGTTTGGTTGTGTAGACTAAATGTATAGACATGTATCCTCTTTAAAGAGTTCACAACCAAACAGGTTGGAAAACACTGGCTTGGGGCATAGATTGGAATACAAAATAATACCTCTATACTGTAGCCTAGTATAACATGAACAATGTGATAGACACATTACAGTCAGTCAGACTTTTTACAAACATTTTGTATTCAAATATGTAATCTGGTTTTAAGATTTGAAATCTGCAGTGAAAACATATCATCCACATGACTGCTTCAAGTACTGTTCTGTAGTTTCATACAGAATGAAGTTTGGGGACACAATATCATGACCTAATCTATGAACATATTTCACTTGGAAATTTGAATGAGATGCTCTCTTCCCAACTTCTGACCTCATACCACATGGTAAAAATAACTGTGGTTAACAGAACACGCGGGCTTCCAAGGAGAAATGGCATCTAAGCAGGTAGTCATAACCTGGAACATAGCAATAAGTTAGTTCTTGTTGGTGTTAAGTAACAGTGTCCCAGAGCATAAAGATACTGTTTATAGATCAAATGACCAGACAGGAATGTCTGTTTTGTTTCTGTAATTAATACAAAATATGGTGGGTTCTTTTTTAAGGCTTTGTCTTTGTTGTTGTTTTAGCTACATTATGAGATATATCCAAATGTGGAGCGGACGCTGAAAACAAAATGGAGTTTTTAATTGTAAAAGTGCTGTGATTGATTTAGATTTTGTGCCATGTAAAGCATAAGGTGGGACTTATGGACAATAAAGACAAGGAATTTCATTCCATTGATACAAAAACATGTTTGTATTCAGTATGAGAAAGCAGTCCTGTCCACACTGGCCCAATACACCCGGTAATATTTAAGGTCCAGGTGTCTGGGTGCAAATGGTGTCTTATTGTTTCAAATAGCTGACAGTTGATCATTTATATCATCTTATGGGATGCAGTAGCACTAGAGGTAAAAAAGAATATTTAGGTTGAAGAGATCCATACTGTGTTGAATGTAACGTAAGGTTCGACCTGGTGCAGATGCAGGAGGTCAGTGCGGCCTGCAGCCTGGATGATGACATGGTGGATGGAGATCTGGGTGACGGAATGGGAGTCAGAGCAGCACCGAGCTGTACGAGGAAGAAAAGCCCAAGCTTCGCTGGCATCACAGAGACCCCGCTGCCCAGAGCAGAGATGCGCAGCAGCCAGGCAGGAGAGGCAGCCTGGATCCCTGGACTGAAGACGGCAGAGACGCAGCAGAGAGCCCGCTGGAAGCTGCCATGTTCTGGTAAGAATGTGAACTGGCCCTTTACTGTAACAAAGGAGCTAACAATCCTTGGATTGTCTTTCGTTTCACATAAATCATAACATAAATTTGTTAATGGAGAGTCCACGATACTATGAAGCCGTAGAATTTAGTATTTTGGTCTTAAACCAGGAAATTATATTGATTGTATTTCTTTAGAAAATAAGCCTTTAAACTGACTCTAGTCCAAACTGCACAGATTGTTATCTGTGCAGTTTGGGCAAGGTAAGGTTTGAGGTAAGTTCAGTAAGACTGGGAGTAGGGCTGCACGACTGGAGGAAAAGTCCTATTGCGATTATTGTGGACAACATTGCGATTTTAGATTGCGATTCGATTATAATAGAACAGATGGTACTATGAGTCACCTTGCTTGATTATCAAGAATACTGACATTTTTAAGTGTGTATTTCTCCACTTGAACAAAGTGAAACGATAAACAATATTTATAACAATAACTAAACAGATTTAAACAAGGGGAGCGTGCAGCTCTACGGAGGAGGCGGCTAGAAGGAGCAAATATTGGCACAGCGACTTCCTGGTTCTGGCTAAATCTACATCTGTCCACTGCAGAGGCTCTATCCACAACCTGGTGGTCGAAACTAGTAGTGATGCGGAGTGGGTGTGTTACGGATCCGTGGTGTCACAACGCATTTATTTTAGCCTGTTCCGATTCAACACCTTCTCTATTCCTCTTCCAAAAGCTCCGACCTGCTGATGGAGCTACAGTTATGCTACATTCACATATTGGGCGATGAGACCATGGATAGGGCCCTTTGGAATCTGTTAAAATTGTTTACCAGATTCTGTTTAATTTTCCTGAATTCTGTGTTTTACAATTTTATCATCAGAGTGTGTAATCATGTGGTGGTGAATAAAATTGCAACAATTTAATAGGAAAATATTACAAATTGAATCAACATTAAAAACAATTATGTATCGTATATATTCAATGCATGTGCAATTATTTATGGGGACAAATCACAATAAATGTAGGTTATTGCAACAGTAGGATGTTAAAACAGGCAGTTACAATAATAATAAAACATTCATATAAAGACATTGTTGCCGTACATGCATTGTCCCCAATCAAACAGCAAATCCTGTGTGTGTGTGTGTGTGTGTGTGTGCGTGCGTGCGTGTGCGCGAAAACAGCTTTATCTCATGTGTCCGCTTTTTAATTAATTTTTTTTTTTTTTTTGGAATATAACCTATTTAGACATTTTTTAATCATTCTTTCCGAAAACAGTAGCAGGGAAATATTTATATATAGAGAGTTATGTGTATTTTTTGTGCATGTAACAGGTTTGCAAAGTGAAAAATGCCAAAGGGAGTTCCCATCTCCCACAGAAAACACTGCTCTGAACTGAAAACAGCTCGTTTGTAGTCCAGCCTTTACTTCCTTTTCTTGTGACGTCACAATGAAAATACATGTCATAATGTTCGCTGAGCGGCTAGTCCGACACGCCCTCAAAAACAGCGGTGGAAACACAATGAGCTGCAGCACACAGCTCTCCTCTCCCTTCCAACACTAGCTACCCTCCAGGCAGTCAGTGCACAGGAAGTTGTTCCTGTGATGTAGAGACAGAGCTCAGTTAAAACTTTATGGATGAAAGATACTTTTGTTACAGATTAATAACTCACCGCTCTGAAACTCTCGCTCCAGTCCATGTTGCCGACCAGCTCGGCAACATGGACTACATGGAGTACAGCTGAACCCAAGCTGTTTACCGGCTTCTCGCTGACCTGCCGTTCTCTGCTTCTGACTTGTAGTCCTTAACTAGGAACTGAGCATGTGCAACTCCCAACAAAGATCATTTAGAGACAAGATGCATCACTCCATAGCTAAACGAAGCCTTCAGCACAGGGTGAAAAGAGGAGCTGTAGCAATGTGCAGTATGACAAAAATATGGTGTTTTTTGAAAATGAAACCATGTAAAGCTGTTCTGGTACAACCCCTAAATAAGAACCTGAAAATGAGCAGAACCACCTGTTTAAATCCTGTGGGTTGTTTATTTTATTCATTAAATCCTTGTGCAAGAAAATGCCTCTACATTGGTAGGTTAACGAAAGTGACACTGACAGGCACTTCGGCTTTATGAAAAGTGGAACATGTTGAACAACAAAAGGCAGCGATTCGGCTAACGTTAAATGACCAGCGAGCCAAACCCAAACCTTCCTTATGTTCTCCCTGTTTTCTTCTGTCTGACTGCTTCAGCAGCCAACCACATCTCTCTGTCACAGACTGACACACACCGGCATTTCTCACGGTGCTCCGGTGGCCAGTCCAACTATGTTTGAACGATTAGCGGTGGGGCGGGGAGCGGGGTTAGGGTAGGTTGTTGTCTTAAACGTCACTCGCACACTGCTCATAAATTCTTTTTCTGATTGCACGTATCTGTTTTATGTTATGTTTTATGTTGTGTTATCTCCAACTAGGGCTGGACGATATGGCCAAAAATGTTATCATGATAAAAAGTTTCATATCTTTCGATATCGATAATTATCACGATAAGTATCAAATTGTTTTTTCTTTCGAGTTTAAAGGGTGATTTTTGCTTCTGAGTGAGTTAGTTGAAGAAACCTGATGGTTAATTGTGGTTTAAACTCTTCTTTAATTGAATTGAATTGAATTGAATTTATGGGCAACACTTGAGGTCAAACAGTAGATAACTTCACAAATCTGAGGTACAACATTCAAAACAATTATGATAAAATCTTTGTCAATAAATACACGAGTAAATATAAGTAAAAAACACAAGTAGAAGCTTTTCCAGTCCTTTTTCCTCAACAAAATGAACATCTTAATTAAAAATAATTCCTAATTTGTGTATGTTTCAAGTGAATAAAATCCAACATTTATTGAATATTTATTGAACATTTGTTATATTGTTATTGAAAAAAAATATATCGTGATAATTATTGTTATTCTTTTATTGTCCAGCCACATCTCCAACGTACAAATCATAACCATGGCGTTTTATACTGTCATAGTGTTTGGCTGACGGAACGTTCTGTGTTGCCGTCAAGATGGGATTTACGTTGTTGCAAGAGCATCATCAAAGTCTTTTGCACAAAAATGTAAATAAGAGTAACTTTAATGCTGAGGTTTTAATGGCCACATTACAAGTACTGTCAGAGATTGCCGTGTGCTCAGGCTGAAACAGGTAGCAGGGCCCAAAGACAGAAATATTCAAGCTTACATGCAAGGAAGGAGTGGAGGTGAGACACATCAACACAGACAGTATGTTACACACAAAACATTGAATTTCTTCTTCTTCTTCTTCTTCTTCTGATCGCGCAGCATAAGTGTGGTTTAATGATGTAGAACAACAGCAGAAACACTGTAATCCTGGTAGCTGCGTAGCTGCATAGCTGCACTGTGCTGCGCCAACAAAAAGTCTCTTGGCTCAGTGTGTTTGTCTGAGTCAGACCGTCACTGTTTAATCAGCCCACCTGCCAAACACCAACGCAGCGTCACTGGTGGCCGAAAAGTTTTTTAGATTCACAGAGAGCTTACAATCTAAGCAATACGGTTACATCTCTCATGTGCGACGGGATGTCACAGGGTTTTGACGTCATTTTGGGCCTTGGACGGCTTCACTGTTTCAACTGTGGCTTACCTCCTTGCACATCCAGTAATCAGGACAACAGGAAGCAAAACTAGACACTGACACCAGAAACAGATGATTACAAAATATAACAGGCAGCAAGCAGCAGCAGACCAGGACAAAAGTAACAGAATACAACCTACATGAGAACACAGAATAGAACACAGATGCAGGGAGTAAATGAACAAGAGTAAACAGGAAAAATACAGAACACAGAACCCTAACAAATACCTTGCATGCATAAACTGGTTTAGCAAGAAAGTCTAATTGAAAAATATTGGGAATCTTGCATAAGGATCATAATGTCAACATTTTCAGCCTCTCACACAATTAAGATCAACTAATTCATCAGTCTATGCATATCTGAAAATGTATCAGTGCTGGGCCAACACACCACATACACAATAATGGAGGAGGGAACAAATAACTTGTTCCAATAGTATGTTTTACCTCAAACCCACATGCTGACCCCACAACAGCTTTTTGAAGCTTTTTGAAGATGTCACTTTGCAAATGTGTCCTTGCTCTGAATATTTAAAGTTTTCTTCACATACAAAACTACAAGAAAACACACAAACATTTTCTATGACCTTTATTGCATGAGTATACTTTTTGTGAATCAGCAGACTCTCTGGTTGACCTGTCCAAAGATGAGCTGAAAGACAGACTACAGGAAGCAACTGAGGTAGGAACAGTGAAGACAGAACGCTTTGATTGATATAACTTTGACTCCAGCCTGGCAAAGTGTAACTGATGGTTCCGCTGTGTTGACAGGTTATAGACGTGTTGTGCTGTGAACTGGATGTGGCACATCGTTATCTTGAAGGCAAATATGAAGCTCTGAAAATCTTACAGGGGAAGGTATGCACTGATGTACTGCATTTTACAACTCACTGTTCTGTAGGTCAGTCACAATCACTAGAGCACCCAGACAGCAGATGAAGCGAGTATCCATCAGGAATGCTGCTTAGCAGGCGTCCTTGCACCCCATCAAAGTATGCCCAGTAAAGTGCTGTTTTTGCCACTGACTTGTTATCAGTGTCTGCAACATTATGGAAAGGATCCTCGAAAATGAAAGTGATTGAGACAATACATAAATGTGTGTATTTTGGAAGCATACAGCTTTTGACCATCATTATCAGCCACCACGCTTAGTTTATTCTGGAAACAAAAAAGTATCCGTTGTTAATGCAAAACTTTGATGAAGGATGTTGTAATCGCTCAGTAAAGTCCCCTGGATGATTGATGAAAAGAACCTTAAAAATAAAATGACATCACTGTTATTCCTTGAGTTCTGTGAACAGTCTGAGGCTGAACTTAGTCGTGGATCAAGAAGTCAGCTCATGATACTAGTCAGAAAGCTTCCTGCTGCCCACATTTAGAAAAGGTGGTCCAACTACAACAAATGGCTGCCTCTACAGATATTAAAGGGACCTGAGGTTACATTAGTTAATGAAAGATGAGAGCACTATAATCCCCTTCACCTTAGGAACAAGTCTAGGTTTATCTGCTTGTAGTTGCTACACATCATTTGGCTTCCAACCCATGCAGTCCAAGAAGAGTCACAACTCTATACGATTGCATTGACTGATTATACAGTATGTGACCATTATACTGTGACAAAAGCAAAGGAAGGCTGATCGTCCTTATGCTTGAAACACCTTGGAGCAGTTGCAGGAAGCAACTCGCTTCTGTGATGAATATTGAGATTAAACCCTGCAGTGTCATGGCTTTGTTCAGCCAATAACTAAAAACTGCTCTTCTTAACTCAGGCCATTCTCGACAAAGCCACGACTCACACTAAAAGTCTGCTGCAGAAAAGTGAGGAGAGGGCCAAGGCTCTGGAGAAGGTACGTGTTAGGCTGCTCAAATAAGGGCTTGGTATGTTTGCCTTAACATTCCACAGCAAGTTTCCTCTCAGCAGTCAGGAGCTAACACAGACAAAAGTAGTCACACGTGTAATGCCACAGGAAGTGGTGCAATAAAAAAGATATTTGCTTGTTTACACTTACTTCTGACTGATTTTAGATGAGATGTGTGAATTAAGGAGAAATGTTTCAGCTCTTGAAGTGTACCTGTTGATAAAGTAGGCAAAGACATACAATTTAGAAAAAGTTAGGGATCCTCTGAGTAGAACCAAAATGTATCTAACAGTATGTGATCTGTAAGGTGTTTCGTCATTTAATATGACATTTAGAAATTTACTTGAGTCATATATATACAGTGGACACATACAGCCGTTTGAATTAAACTTGACTCATGAGTTTGATAAATTATGGGTAATTTATTTAAGCAAGTTTGATTACTAAACTCTTCCATATATGTACACAGTACTTATATGGAAGAGTTTAGTTCTCTGTTTCCTTGTGAAGATCCAAGTTAGCTGCATGAAAAAGAGGATACCTTCAGCTGGATAACATAATGTTAGTCTGGATTAATTAAGCCATGTTTGAGGCCAGGGGCCGGGAAGGAAGAACATAGTGTATACGGCCATGAAAATATTTTATCATGGGGTTTTACACTGGGGCTTATAACATTATTATGTACAGTATATGTAAAACTACATTCATGTGGCTTGGTGTTGTGTGATTAATGGCTTTTAAAGCAGTTATGAAGCTAATTAGAATACACTAATCATGATCTGTTGCTTCCATCTCTTGCAGGAGGTGAACAGCTTGCAGTGGGAAATCAGCCTCAGCCAGGTCCAAATGAAGAAGTCTCAGCAGGCGTGGGAGGAGAAATACAACCGGTCAGATTCACTCCACATACACTCAAGTCTGTGGTATTTTCGTTGGTATGTGTCGTAACTGTAATGTTGTTGTTGTAATCAGAATTTTGAGTGAGAACAAGACTCTGACTGACAACCTGGAGGAAAGAGAGCGTGACATCCAGCAGCTCCGAGCAGAAAACTCTGGTAATGCTAAATAATTTAGAATCAGTTTTGAGGTGACCTAGACATGTCTGCACATATTATCTCCATCTGTGAAGTGAAGTGGGTCTGTCTGGACGGCGGTGTGTGGAGTTGACTCACCAAACTTCATGTTGTGTCTAACCTTCAGCGTGTGACTCCAAGCCAGTCAAAGTTGGCATCTTGACTAAACAGTCTAAACCCCAGAGCTTTCAGACGTATCTCGTTGTCTTTATCTGAAAATGGAATTGATTTAGTCATCATCACGGGAATAATGTGTGTGTGTGTGTGTGTGTGTGTTTGCAGCTCTAAGTCGGCAGTGCTTGGAGCTTCTCTCCATGTTGAATGTAAAGGAGCAGAGAGCTTACCAAGGAACCAAACCTCAATACAGCCCAGAGAGGGATGCAAGTGTTCTGGAGGTGAGAGTACCAAAGAGGATGTTTATACACTTACCTCACACACTGTGTAATGTCCAAAGCACTAAGCATCTTCTTTTCAGAGTAACTGTCATCAGCACATTTAGCTGGATACATTCACATACCCAGAGCGACCCGCCAGGGGGCCACAGGGCCAAAAAAAGCTGTACTCTATTGAGCCCCCTAATTTCTTCCACTCTGTATTGTCTGTGTATTTGGTAGTAATTCATTTTTAGTATTTTGACCACACACAAAATGTATTTAGGAAAATATCCCATGTATATAAACTGAAATAATAAAACCTTTAAAACTAGGTTGTAACCCTCTCTCTACAAGACAGGACCAAGAGATCTGGTAAAGACCATTTTAGTTGGATGTAACCATTCATTTTTCACTAATGTGTTGGGAGGTTTGGCCACGGGTTAAGGAAGACTAGATTCTTTTAGATATTTTCTTATGAAGTTTTTGTTTTCCAGCTGGCAGTGTTAGGGGCCTGCCGGTGTCTTGGTGTTGCTGAGGCTTGTTCATGCAGTCAGACTGCTGCTGCCAGCAGGAAGCAGCTTATCCAGCTACAACAGGAGGTAAACTACATCTAACCACGTCACCTGTGCTAAGCTCCACTTTTTTCCTAGTTTTGCTCACAACCCTTACAGCAGTCCTTGTTGTTTTCTGACCTGCTCTTCTTCACCAGAATTCTGACTTTAATCTCAGAACTCAGATAAGTGTTTCACATGTGGCCCTAATCTAATTCTGTTCTAGGCATTAGTGTTAAGGTCATAGTCAACAGACAATAGCACAAACTAGCCAGTCGAGGCAGCGGTAGACAGCATAGACAAATTACTATTTTTGTTTAGGGAGTCTGGTGACTTTGACAAGAGCAATATAAAATATAAAAATATAACAATAAATCTTACTCTTTATAAAAATGTCTACGTGCACATACTTTTATGTGGCGCAAATGGATTAGGTTGGTTGGTCGTTCAGGTTGGAAAACACCACTGTTACCCTTTTATAATCTTCCTTTGGTAACTCCCTCATGAGTTTGCAAAATTGCAGACTCAGACTGTTAAAATTCAAAAGAAATACAGTACGTATATATATATATAATATAGAGATATATAGCATACAGTGGCTGTGGCTCAGGAGGTAGAGCGGGTTGGCCGTTAATCGGAAGGTCGGCGGTTCGATCCCTGGCTGCGTGTCGAAGTGTCCTTGAGCAAGATACTGAACCCCGATTTGCCCCTGGCGGCTGTTCCGCCAATGTATGAATGTGTGTGAATGTTAGTTTCCATTTGAGCACTTAGGCTCAGTGTGTGAATGTGGATGTAGTGTAAAAGTGCTTTGAGTGGTCAAAAAGACTAGAAAGGCACTCTACAAGTACGGAGCATATATGTATTTGTTCAATTTTTAGCTTTGGCATGGCTGTGTAAATTCATGTTAAGACATTGTAAAGTAAGTGTGTGTGTGTGTGTCTGTGTGTGTGTGTGTGTTTTCCAGCTGGATGCTCAGCGTTTGAGGAGAGAGGAGGCGGTGATGGTTGCAGATGCTTTTCGCATCGCCTTTGAACAACAGCTGAGGAAACGAAACGAGCACTTCCTGCTGTTGGCTGAGGCCAACATCCTGAAATCTCATCACTGCAAGGCTGAAGGCAAGTCTGCCATAGGACACACACTTGGATCTCTAGTTGTTAAAATCAAATGGAATTTGTTCATTAATTCTGGGGTACAGAAAATCAATTTCTTTAGCCCCCAAATGTGAATCAATCACAGAAATCACTAAAAGATTCCTGGATTGGGGTGTTTCTCAAACAGGTCCAGACTGTGTCTGTCAAAGCGAGGGATTTACTGTTATTTTGTTGAACCAGTCACTGATGTCCCCATGAAGCTATGAATGATCCTTGATTCCAGTGCCTCACACATATTGGAACCTTTCGAATGTCTTTTCCTTCCAGGTGCTAACAGGAGTCCTCTTATCAGTGTAAGCCAGAGGTTGAGAGGATTACTGCCTTCTAGTTTGGAGGTAAAGATGCCTGATGATCTTTTAGAGACTCTCTACAGGCTGCTGGACTTGGTTAGTATCTCCTTCAACAATATTGAACCTCTGCAATTTAATTCTTTTCATTGTGCTATCTCCATGAACTAGAAAAAAATGCAACGTCCTCCCCTTCCCTGCTTCAAACAAACTAGTTCATACCACATGTTGTCTGTCTAAGTCAGAAGTGCTTCGGCCTTTCTGAATCACCACACTTGAAGCTTCCTGTCGCACTGCACACCTGGACAACACTGCTCTTTTTTGGAAAAAAAATTTCAGATGCTGTTAAACAACCGACAAGCACATGGAAGCGTACTGACGCCTGCTTGTGGTTGTCAGTATTGCTATCTGAATTATCTGTATTTTTGTGAAGAGTTATTTATTAATTTGTGATCGAGGGACATACTGTATCTCACAAAAATGAGGACACACCACACATTCTTGTAAATA
This sequence comes from Micropterus salmoides, assembly GCF_014851395.1. Taxonomy (NCBI): domain Eukaryota; kingdom Metazoa; phylum Chordata; class Actinopteri; order Centrarchiformes; family Centrarchidae; genus Micropterus; species Micropterus salmoides. The sequence goes on along the minus strand of NW_024042370.1, from coordinate 12,055 downwards.
TTTTATTATATCTTTTCTAGTGCTGGGCGGTATATCGGTATATGAGGTACACCGATATCATTTCAAAAGAGATATGAAATTAGACAATACCGTTTATACCGATATAGTTAGTTAATCAATGTTTCCATAAAGTCCTGCCAGCGTTTGCTCCTCTCTCTCCCTCACTGTGCAGCCCCGCCCCTCCCTCTGCCGTCTACTCAAAGTCAACAAGATGGAGGGAGACACAGTGCTGGTCGTCACTGTTAAAGACCTGGCAAGAGCGGACCAGGTAAAGCGACAGTGAACACACCACATCAGATGTTATTCGTTAGCTACCACATTGGTTTTGTTTTGATAGGCTACGTCGTCAACACGCCTCCTCAACATCATCATATAGCCTAGCCTACTACTGATGGAGAAAGTCACCAAAGCGGACATACAGGGAGAGAGAGACAGAAAGAAGCAGGGCATGCTGATGTGTTTGCAGCTGACAGTGTGAAGAGAACTGAAGAAGTCAGAATCGGGTTTATTGCCAAGTACAGCGTACAGCTTGTATAACAGCGTAAAGTAGTGAGCGTACAGCTTTTATAACAGTGTAAAGTAGTGAGCGTACAGCTTTTATAACAGCGTAAAGTAGTGAGTGTACAGCTTGTATAACAACGTAAAGTAGTGAGCGTACAGCTTGTATAACAGCGTAAAGTAGTGAGCGTACAGCTTGTATAACAGTGTAAAGTAGTGAGCGTACACGTAGTGAGCGTACATAACAGCGTAAAGTAGTGAGAGTACAGCTTGTATAACAGTGTAAAGTAGTGAGCGTACAGCTTGTACAACAGCGTAAAGTAGTGAGTGTACAGGTTGTGTAACAGTGTAAAGTAGTGAGCGTACAGCTTGTATAACAGCGTAAAGTAGTGAGTGTACCTGTAGTGAGCGTACAGCTTGTATAACAGTGTAAAGTAGTGAGCGTACAGCTTGTATAACAGCATAAAGTAGTGAGCGTACAGCTTGTATAACAGTGAAGTAGTGAGCGTACAGCTTGTATAACAGTGTAAAGTAGTGAGCGTACACGTAGTGAGCGTACACGTAGTGAGCGTACACGTAGTGAGCGTACACGTAGTGAGCGTACAGCTTGTATAACAGTGTAAAGTAGTGAGCGTACAGCTTGTATAACAGCGTAAAGTAGTGAGCGTACAGCTTTTATAACAGTGTAAAGTAGTGAGCGTACAGCTTGTACAACAGCGTAAAGTAGTGAGTGTACAGCTTGTACAACAGCGTAAAGTAGTGAGTGTACAGGTTGTGTAACAGTGTAAAGTAGTGAGCGTACAGCTTGTATAACAGCGTAAAGTAGTGAGTGTACCTGTAGTGAGCGTACAGCTTGTATAACAGCGTAAAGTAGTGAGCGTACAGCTTGTATAACAGCATAAAGTAGTGAGCGTACAGCTTGTATAACAGCGTAAAGTAGTGAGCGTACAGCTTGTATAACAGTGTAAAGTAGTGAGCGTACACGTAGTGAGCGTACACGTAGTGAGCGTGCACGTAGTGAGCGTACAGCTTGTATAACAGTGTAAAGTAGTGAGCGTACAGCTTGTATAACAGCGTAAAGTAGTGAGCGTACAGCTTTTATAACAGCGTAAAGTAGTGAGCGTACAGCTTTTATAACAGCGTAAAGTAGTGAGCGTACAGCTTGTATAACAACGTAAAGTAGTGAGCGTACAGCTTGTATAACAGCGTAAAGTAGTGAGCGTACAGCTTGTATAACAGTGTAAAGTAGTGAGCGTACACGTAGTGAGCGTACACGTAGTGAGCGTACACGTAGTGAGCGTACACGTAGTGAGCGTACAGCTTGTATAACAGTGTAAAGTAGTGAGCGTACAGCTTGTATAACAGCGTAAAGTAGTGAGCGTACAGCTTTTATAACAGTGTAAAGTAGTGAGCGTACAGCTTTTATAACAGCGTAAAGTAGTGAGTGTACAGCTTGTATAACAACGTAAAGTAGTGAGCGTACAGCTTGTATAACAGCGTAAAGTAGTGAGCGTACAGCTTGTATAACAGTGTAAAGTAGTGAGCGTACACGTAGTGAGCGTACATAACAGCGTAAAGTAGTGAGAGTACAGCTTGTATAACAGTGTAAAGTAGTGAGCGTACAGCTTGTACAACAGCGTAAAGTAGTGAGTGTACAGGTTGTGTAACAGTGTAAAGTAGTGAGCGTACGGCTTGTATAACAGTGTAAAGTAGTGAGCGTACAGCTTGTATAACAGCATAAAGTAGTGAGCGTACAGCTTGTATAACAGCGTAAAGTAGTGAGCGTACAGCTTGTATAACAGTGTAAAGTAGTGAGCGTACACGTAGTGAGCGTACACGTAGTGAGCGTACACGTAGTGAGCGTACACGTAGTGAGCGTACACGTAGTGAGCGTACAGCTTGTATAACAGTGTAAAGTAGTGAGCGTACAGCTTGTATAACAGCGTAAAGTAGTGAGCGTACACGTAGTGAGCGTACATAACAGCGTAAAGTAGTGAGAGTACAGCTTGTATAACAGTGTAAAGTAGTGAGCGTACAGCTTGTACAACAGCGTAAAGTAGTGAGTGTACAGGTTGTGTAACAGTGTAAAGTAGTGAGCGTACAGCTTGTATAACAGCGTAAAGTAGTGAGTGTACCTGTAGTGAGCGTACAGCTTGTATAACAGCGTAAAGTAGTGAGCGTACAGCTTGTATAACAGCATAAAGTAGTGAGCGTAGAGCTTGTATAACAGCGTAAAGTAGTGAGCGTACAGCTTGTATAACAGTGTAAAGTAGTGAGCGTACACGTAGTGAGCGTACACGTAGTGAGCGTGCACGTAGTGAGAGTACAGCTTGTATAACAGTGTAAAGTAGTGAGCGTACAGCTCGTATAACAGTGTAAAGTAGTGAGTGTAAAGTAGTGAGCGTACAGCTTGTATAACAGCGTAAAGTAGTGAGCGTACAGCTTGTATAACAGTGTAAAGTAATGAGCGTACACGTAGTGAGCATACAGCTTGTATAACAGCGTAAAGTAGTGAGCGTACAGCTTGTATAACAGTGTAAAGTAGTGAGCGTACACGTAGTGAGTGTACACGTAGTGAGCGTACAGCTTGTATAACAGTGTAAAGTAGTGAGCGTACAGCTTGTATAACAGTGTAAAGTAGTGAGCGTACAGCTTTTATAACAGTGTAAAGTAGTGAGCGTACAGCTTGTATAACAGCGTAAAGTAGTGAGCGTACAGCTTGTATAACAGCGTAAAGTAGTGAGCGTACAGCTTGTATAACAGTGTAAAGTAGTGAGCGTACACGTAGTGAGCGTACAGCTTGTATAACAGTGTAAAGTAGTGAGCGTACAGCTCGTATAACAGTGTAAAGTAGTGAGCGTACAGCTCGTATAACAGTGTAAAGTAGTGAGTGTACACGTAGTGAGCGTACAGCTCGTATAACAGTGTAAAGTAGTGAGCGTACAGCTCGTATAACAGTGTAAAGTAGTGAGTGTACACGTAGTGAGCGTACAGCTCGTATAACAGTGTAAAGTAGTGAGCGTACAGCTCGTATAACAGTGTAAAGTAGTGAGCGTACAGCTCGTATAACAGTGTAAAGTAGTGAGCATACAGCTCGTATAACAGTGTAAAGTAGTGAGCGTACAGCTCGTATAACAGTGTAAAGTAGTGAGCGTACAGCGTAAAGTAGTGAGCGTACAGCTTGTATAACAGTGTAAAGTAGTGAGCGTACAGCTTGTATAACAGCATAAAGTAGTGAGCGTACAGCTTGTATAACAGCATAAAGTAGTGAGCGTACAGCTTGTATAACAGCGTAAAGTAGTGAGTGTACAGGTTGTGTAACAGTGTAAAGTAGTGAGCGTACGGCTTGTATAACAGTGTAAAGTAGTGAGCGTACAGCTTGTATAACAGCATAAAGTAGTGAGCGTACAGCTTGTATAACAGCGTAAAGTAGTGAGCGTACACGTAGTGAGCGTACACGTAGTGAGCGTACACGTAGTGAGCGTACACGTAGTGAGCGTACACGTAGTGAGCGTACAGCTTGTATAACAGTGTAAAGTAGTGAGCGTACAGCTTGTATAACAGCGTAAAGTAGTGAGCGTACACGTAGTGAGCGTACATAACAGCGTAAAGTAGTGAGAGTACAGCTTGTATAACAGTGTAAAGTAGTGAGCGTACAGCTTGTACAACAGCGTAAAGTAGTGAGTGTACAGGTTGTGTAACAGTGTAAAGTAGTGAGCGTACAGCTTGTATAACAGCGTAAAGTAGTGAGTGTACCTGTAGTGAGCGTACAGCTTGTATAACAGCGTAAAGTAGTGAGCGTACAGCTTGTATAACAGCATAAAGTAGTGAGCGTAGAGCTTGTATAACAGCGTAAAGTAGTGAGCGTACAGCTTGTATAACAGTGTAAAGTAGTGAGCGTACACGTAGTGAGCGTACACGTAGTGAGCGTGCACGTAGTGAGAGTACAGCTTGTATAACAGTGTAAAGTAGTGAGCGTACAGCTCGTATAACAGTGTAAAGTAGTGAGTGTAAAGTAGTGAGCGTACAGCTTGTATAACAGCGTAAAGTAGTGAGCGTACAGCTTGTATAACAGTGTAAAGTAATGAGCGTACACGTAGTGAGCGTACAGCTTGTATAACAGCGTAAAGTAGTGAGCGTACAGCTTGTATAACAGTGTAAAGTAGTGAGCGTACACGTAGTGAGCGTACACGTAGTGAGCGTACAGCTTGTATAACAGTGTAAAGTAGTGAGCGTACAGCTTGTATAACAGTGTAAAGTAGTGAGCGTACAGCTTTTATAACAGTGTAAAGTAGTGAGCGTACAGCTTGTATAACAGCGTAAAGTAGTGAGCGTACAGCTTGTATAACAGCGTAAAGTAGTGAGCGTACAGCTTGTATAACAGTGTAAAGTAGTGAGCGTACACGTAGTGAGCGTACAGCTTGTATAACAGTGTAAAGTAGTGAGCGTACAGCTCGTATAACAGTGTAAAGTAGTGAGCGTACAGCTCGTATAACAGTGTAAAGTAGTGAGTGTACACGTAGTGAGCGTACAGCTCGTATAACAGTGTAAAGTAGTGAGCGTACAGCTCGTATAACAGTGTAAAGTAGTGAGTGTACACGTAGTGAGCGTACAGCTCGTATAACAGTGTAAAGTAGTGAGCGTACAGCTCGTATAACAGTGTAAAGTAGTGAGCGTACAGCTCGTATAACAGTGTAAAGTAGTGAGCATACAGCTCGTATAACAGTGTAAAGTAGTGAGCGTACAGCTCGTATAACAGTGTAAAGTAGTGAGCGTACAGCGTAAAGTAGTGAGCGTACAGCTTGTATAACAGTGTAAAGTAGTGAGCGTACAGCTCGTATAACAGTGTAAAGTAGTGAGTGTACACGTAGTGAGCATACAGCTTGTATAACAGTGTAAAGTAGTGAGCGTACAGCTCGTATAACAGTGTAAAGTAGTGAGCGTACAGCTCGTATAACAGTGTAAAGTAGTGAGCGTACAGCTTGTATAACAGTGTAAAGTAGTGAGCATACAGCTCGTATAACAGTGTAAAGTAGTGAGTGTACACGTAGTGAGCGTACAGCTTGTATAACAGTGTAAAGTAGTGAGCGTACAGCTTTTATAACAGCGTAAAGTAGTGAGCGTACAGCTTGTATAACAGTGTAAAGTAGTGAGTGTACACGTAGTGAGCGTACAGCTTGTATAACAGTGTAAAGTAGTGAGCGTACAGCTTGTATAACAGTGTAAAGTAGTGAGCGTACAGCTTGTATAACAGCGTAAAGTAGTGAGTAAGTCATCCACTATTAGCCAAGCTTGCATGCTGTGGACAGAGCAAATTAAAATATCGCTTTCTACATTAAGTATTGGGGTTTTTTCCCCGCAAAGGTTTTATTGCACTTCCTTAAGGTAAACAATGACAATTGTAGTCAACTCAGGTAGTTTGGAGTTATCTTGCTTCACCTGGTTCACTTCTTCACCACGACCTCTCTGCTCCGCTGACTTTGCTCTTTGTATGTGTGTAGGAGCTCTCAGAGAGCATTATTTCTATGATTTCAACATGGAATTGTTCAATCATCGTTATCAATATTATCACAGTGTTGTTAAAATGTGCCCAAAAGTGCTGTTACACACACAGAAACCAAGTTTCATATTGAAAACAAAAAATCTAATTGCAGTACTTTTTGTTTGCATAAACATTAAAATGATAATATATATCTTATGTAAACTATGAAAACCATATCAAATATGCATTAAAATAAATGTTATAACATTGACCCCATGCATAATTTACATAAATGCAAATTAGTCTTAAGAAGACAGTGATGGTAATTGCAATGAGCCCAACATTTGACATAAATACAGAGGAGACTTGTACTTTCTCCTGAAAATTCTTCCAACATTTATTCATTTCACATTACATTTAGCCGACTCTTTAGCAACTTACAATTGCTGTTTATGTCAGAGCCTCTGGAGCAACTAGGGGTTAAGCATCTTGTCAGGAACACATTGGTGGTCTCTCGCACCAAAGGCATGTGTCTTATTCACTACGCCATCACCACCCCCAGATTTTACGACTGCAAGATTTTAAATGAACTAAATATTTTGGATGGGTGACTTTAATGAGTGAATGAAGTCTGCAGACCCAACGCATACAGCAGCATAACAATGTGTTGTGTTTTTATCAGTAAAAGTTAACTGACCTCGCATTCGCCATAAAGTAAAGTTAGTGGGTTGTAGTATGACGTGTTGCCCCCTTTCACAGCGATTCAAGGTTCCCTCACACTTATAACCTATAAAAAAACAAAATACAACCACACTTTAAACGTAGTCCCCTGAAGACTAGGCTGAAAAATCATGCTACGCATGCGCTCCTGCGTCTGGGAGACTAGCTAAATTTGGTTGATGCTTGACAATATTTACCGTGAGCTTTTCAAATCACGGTAATCAAACACGTTATCTATAACGTTTTTTTCGGGTAAGTGGGCTTGGCGTGGTGGAGTCGCTGTTTTAATTATACTTTTTATCTACCTTATTTAAGTCTCACTAATTGAATCTGTCTCCTTTCCCTTCAGTTTCTTATTTGCCCACACTCACAGATCTAACGTCTAACGCGAACACGTCAGTGTGCTCGCCTTCTATCCATCTCTCTCTCCCTGTGGGTCTGCTCTGGTGACTTTCTCCATCAGAAGTAGGCTGCGTTATATAAAGTTACTGAAAAAATCCATAACTTCCACCCACGACTCCGTTCACAGCAGCAGTTGCGCCGCAAATTGAGGCGGCGTGTTGATGACTTAGTCTATCAGAACAAAACCAATGTGATAGCTAACGAATGACATCTGCACTGGTGTGTTCACTGTAGCTTTACCTGGTCCGCTCTTATAAAATATCCACCAAAGTCGCGACTTGTAATGTAATAACTCTTCTAACTTTTCTGGAAAATGCTACAATGTGGCACCAAATATACATGGGCGGCCCGCCGAAGTAAAGTGTATACAGGAAACACTGACTGAACCGTTGTTTTACTTTTTACAAGCCAGGTCTTTAAAGGAGTCTGTTCTCATGCTCAGGTGTCACATATACACGCTTTGGAAAAGCTGTGTCTATTGTACGCAAAACGGCGATTTTGCGTGTATAGTAGACGCCCCCAGGTACGTGTGTATGAGACGCATCCAGGCCGCGTGTGTATGTGATGCCCCGGGGTGAACTAGCTAGCTAGCTTGCAATGTTTTTGTTTAAGGAGTTGACAGCTCATGGGCGATGTACTAGCAGATAGGGTTAGCCTCCTTTGTGTTGCAACGCTATTGCAAGCTGCAGCGTATCATATACACGCAAAATCGCCGTTTTGCTACAATAGACACAGCTTTTCCAAAGCGTGTATATGTGACGCACGCTTGCAGGTATACCTCGTTATACTGCCCTGCCCTAATGAGAATTGAAATTTGTAGTGTAATACTAACCTTCAGGAATTTTACCGTGGTTTATCATTATACAGGTAACCGTTTCATCCCTATTCACAATGTAACGTTAGTATAATAACATCGATAGTGAGTCCTTTCGGATTTTAAGGAGGAGGTACCGGGCAACAACACTGCAGCTTCCAGCATACCTGTTTCCGGTAGCCATGATAACGCTGGCACAGAACTGCTACTTAGGGGACTAGTTCCAGGGACCCTGCAATGTCACGCCATCCCATTGGTTGTATGGATAGTAGCTGGATTTGTGGTGCCTTCAATACAAAAGCACAATCAATTATATTCGTTTCATGAACACACTTTAGAAACAGTGTAAAACAGCTAGAGATTCAAGAGATTCCCCCTATAAAAAACATTAAATAGATTTTCCAAATCCGAGGAGATCCTCTCCTTAATTATTGATGATGTGTTTCCTGCTGTAGCTGAATGACAAGGACGAAGCCCTGGCCCACCAGAGGAAGGTGAGCATCATGTTAGCCCACAGTGCCGAGGAGCTGCAGAGACAGTTGCATCTAGATTCATATAGCCGGCCAACAGAGTTCAGGATCCCATCAAACCAACCACAAGACTCATCGGGGAACCAGAGCCAGTCTCAGCAAACATCTGATACATCAGAGTCTAAAATACAACCACAAGTCTCATCAGAGTCCAACATCCAAACACAGCAACAGCTAGAACTGCCAGATTCCCAGCTTCAGCCAGGACAACCACCACTTCTGTCAGAGTCTAGGACTGAACCACAGGAGCTGTCAGACCCATCAAAGACCAAGATCCAGCCACTGTCTAACCACAAGTGCCATATATCTGAAATTCAACAATTAGACCAGTCAGAGTCCTGACCCAGCAACAGGATCCCCTTTCCTCAGGCACAAGACACAGCAGTCAGGATTCGATTCTTAAAAAACATAGGAAGATGTGGATGTAGCATCTGTGATGTCCCACAGTGGTATGAAGGAATGGTATGAAAGTGTCTCATAAGGCAGAGTGCCCACTGCTGTCCCAGAAGCTACTGAAGACAGAACACCCAATGTGGTCCTCAGAGAGGAATGCATTCCGGGATCTTTACATGTTGAACATATTGTGTTATCACAAGCAACTTCTCTAATAATGAAGCCAGTTAATATCTGTATCCTGCTAGGAAGCTGATAAGATCTCCCAACTTTGTTTTTGATAAACTAAATATGTTCAGTTTTGATGATTTCCTGAAATGTATGAAAAGTAAACTTATACATAAATGCCTATATAACCAAATTCAATTGGAAAACTCTGAGCAGCTCAGGTTTGGCATTTTCACTCATTTGACAAATCGTGTTAATTGTAGTTGAAGATCATTAGATAATTATTTTGTAGTCATAAGAAAGTAAAACTGTTTTAAATTCAAAAGCATAATCAACCAGTTTGTGTAAACAAAACTTAATTACAACAGAATTAACACATAATCATCAGCGTGCAAACACTAATTGATCAAACTGAATTATTAGTGTGGCTAAATAATGATAATTTGTACATGGAGGTTCTTCCACAACATGTGCTGATAAAGGACAGTAACCTACAACATGTTCAGAAAATAAAATAGTGACACCTGACGTGTGTTCTTTGACTTGTACACTTCTATTATGTATGTAGTTTACTGTAACATGCTGTTGCCTAGTGCAGGGGTTCTTAACCTTTCTGGTAGTCCGACCCCTTTTTGAGGTTGAAAATATTTCGAGGCCCCCTCCCAAGTTTAACATTGTATTGTTTTAATTCTTATTCTTCTTTGGTGTTTTATAGCAGTTGGCATTACGCCACCTACTGGATTAAACAGTGCAAATATTTACAGTGTCCACCCAAAGTGATTCCATTCACAACTGTAGTCTGTCTAGTTATTTTTAAGTTATTTTTTTCTATTTCTCCCATGGGACCAGGTCGATGGCCCCCAGGGGGTCCCAACCGCCATGTTAAGAACCACTGGCCTAGTGCAACATGTAGAGAGGCTGTTCTAAAATGAGATGCTGATTTGTATTAAATTTGTATCTACCTAAAGGCATTAGTGAGTCTTCTGAAGTTAAAGTTGATCACAAATTAAATATGTTTGCAAGGGTAGTGTTACTGTTATTTTTAAATGATTTAATGATGATACAGATGAGTGACAATGAAAGGAAAACTAACACATGTGCGTTAGTATGTAGTCCCACTCTAGCACTGTGGGTTGCACTTGCCCTGGACATGAAAATGTGAGTAGACTAAGATTTTACTGGGGTAAAACAAAATTTTATAGATTCTGTCATTGCTTTTACACAGCCTATTAGTCTAGACAAAGGTCTGCGTTGACAGCAACTGACAGGTGCAGATTCCCTGCTGGAGAGCTGCCCAGAAGTGGTTGACTTCTCCACTCTCTGGTGTATACAGTTCAGGTAGAAGCAGTTCTGGGTCACAGAAAGGAATGCTTCTTTTACAAAGAGGTACCTTTCAGACTCTTGAGCATTCCATACACCAAGTACAAAGTTCTATAACAAGCAAAGTTAACTTACTGTTCACTGGTAGTGTCAATCAATTCAGACATGCTGGGGAGGTAGGTGGAGTCATCAATCTGCAAAGGTGGAACCAATATCAGATTCCTGAAAAAAGGGAAACATACTGTATATGCTTTCAGGAGGTGCTGCTTTCTGCTTAAGTGGAGTTGCAGAACAGAGCGAAAGAAACTGGGATGTGTTGTTGCCCACAGCAACACTCCTTGTGGCTACCATAACTTGTGAACCTGAAAAATATTTATTACAATAAGGGATAGTAATGAGAGTCCTTTATGTATAGTGTTTATTTGTGGAAGAGAGGTGGAGCTAGGCTATGTTAATTCTTTGACTGGACTTCGACCATTAAAGTTGCAAGATTTCAACTGGAAGTCTGAAATGTAAGGATACATTTACTCATTTGGCAGGATAACCTGTTTATCTTACTGTCTGTATTCAATGACTGCTGAATAGGTTGCAGGTTCTTACCACAGCAACCTCCAGCCTAAACAACAACTTACAACAACAACTTGGTTTTAACCAACCTCCAAAAATGACTCATAAGAGTGACTCAATTGGACCTACGTTTTGGAAATCACGTGACCTACGTCACATGACATAAATATGTGGAGACCACAGCAATACAAAGGAGGTAAACGCCAGAGCAGATGTACAGGTTGACAGGCATACAGTCACTGCTTTAGGTTTAGGCACACACCCCTGTGAAGGTTAGGGTTAGGGTTAGGGGCTACGGGGGGGGGGGCTCTCAATGGCATCAAGACTAATAGTTAGCTAGCTAGATTACGCTAACTCTATGAAGCTAACGTAGCTAACGCTACTTAACTTTATTTAAAGAAACGATTCCTTTACTTTAAAAAAACAAATAAATCTTGTATGGTAATCTCACACGGGAACCGAATGCTGATCTCCCTTGTGAAAGGCGGCTAAGTTGCAATCCTTCCAATCCAACCCACCACCACAGGAGTACAACTTTATGGCTGTTTATAATATGTGACGGTCTTTCATGTGTTGCGTTGTACAGCCACTAGAGGTCGCTACCACAATAAATGTAAACATGAGTCGTAATTTTGTGTGGCTAAAATGACCTATATGGTCAATTTTTCTGTGGAGGACAGGCTTTACCACAGCAAGTAACATCAGTAGCCATGTTTCCATCCAATTGTCAAGTGAGTTTTAAGCGAGATTTTGAAATAATGCAATAAAGAAAATGTGATATAGGTGTGTCCAGGCAAATAAACCAGGCTACGGCAAGCGTAGTTACGTCAGTAGTTGAGATTACACATGACTGTAATAAACAAGAAGAATGGGTTGCAAACCAGAAACAAAACCAGTCACATGGACCTGAGGACCTCTACATTTTTCTCGGATCCATGGTCTTCAGGTCCATGTGACTGGTTTTGTTTGGAATGTGTTCAAGCAGGCAAGTTGCTACCAGCCATGTCGCTGAAAATGTACATGTTCGCTAAGCGGGGAGGATAGACAGAGACTGGGAAGATGGGCTCCCGTGGCTAATGTTAGCTGCACGAGAGGCTGTACAGGAAAGTACAGGCTTTAGCCCAAATGACCTGGTTTTGGGCATACAGTACGGGGTCCTTT
>NW_024042369.1:0-25000 GCF_014851395.1 Micropterus salmoides | reverse complement strand
CCCAAGTGTGTAGTTTGGCGATGTGTTGCAGGGCAGCATCCATTCCCGAGGCTCAGGACCTTTCCCGCTCCTCCTCCAATGCTAGCAGCTTTGCCAGCGTAGTGGAGGAGCACGAAGCAGACGAGGAGTACGACACTGGACTGGTGGGTGGAAACAGGCAGAGTGGTAACACATGATGAAAATACACACATGATGTAGATCAGTACACCGAAACAGCAGGCGGCTTCTCAAAGCTGATGACACATTTGTAGTTCCATTAACACATGTCTCACTTTTACTTTGGGGAAAAAAATTTTTTTTTTATCTGCTGTTTGTTGTGAACTAAACAACAAAGGATGTTTGAGGGATTTCACTACATCCCACTAATAACAGGTCTCAAAGTGTATTGCATAGTAATAGTATATTACTGTGTTTATCCATTTATTTCATTTGAACCATTTTGCATCTAAAATAGAAACAAAAAATAATAATACAGAAGTGGAGCAGAGCTGTGGTTGTGGTTATGCTGTCTGCTTGTCCTTGCAGTACATAGTTGTTCAAAAAAGGGGAACTATTTCTAACTTGCTTTACCCCTCCCTACAGGAAAGTGTGTCTTCTTGTGTTACGCCACTCAAGAAAGACTCATTTGTGTACAGCTCTGCAGTGGAAGACAGTGCGTGCGGTACCAGCCAGGGGAGTTTTCCAGGTAAGGTTAGGAGAAAGTGGCTCATATTACTGGGTCAGTGATAGCTTGAAGGTGTGAGAAGCAGGCACATTACCAAAGGTCGACTGTTTCACTTATCCAGAGTATCTGGGGGAAATCTAGGTGGGCCAGGTGTAAGAATAACACTCTCTGCTTCCTGAGCAATTAATATTGGTGTCACGATCGTGGTGTGGAGGCAGGTTGGAGAACCCAAACGCAGGACACAGAGCAGGGCAGGTATGGTACAATGAAGGGTTTTAATAAACAAACAAAAGCGAGCACACTTACAGGTGAGTGGCTGAATAACTGAAATCCAAAAGTACCGGGAGACGAGACAAGACAAGCAAGGCTGGTTAGGCAGGCAGAGAGTACACGCACGACAGACTGAGGGGTAACATAAACAATGACCGGACAAGGACAAGACAGAAACACCAGGTATATATACACAGGGACTAACGAGCAGGGTGGGAGCAACACAGGTGACAGACATGAGACTAACGAGGCAGAGAGAGAGAGCAGAGGAAAACAGAGAGACTAGACATGACAAGCAGACTATATAACAGATACTGGACACTAGACAGGACAGAACCCAAAACTCAAAAACTCAAAAGTAAACACAAAGGATGGCCAACCGGCAGAGCGTGACAATTGGAGCACTCTTGTGTGATGAACTTCACCTCAGCTGCAGCAGTGGAGCTCACTGCCAACAACAGGCCCAGTCTGTGTAACTTAGCAACTTTAAATTAATGAAGTTTACCATGCCTAAAAAGTAGAGCATTGCAAAGTTTGCTGTGATTCCCACACAGCTTCTGTTAAGCTGCACATTTTGTTTTCTTTTTCTGTCACTAATAATTCACTCTGAACCATTAATCTTTTGCATGCTTACACAGCTGGCAGCATTATACGCTTGAGTTTATTAACCATGACAGCCATGTATCTGTCGCCTCCTTCCCAGCAGCTTCTCATCTTCAGCAGCAACTGGATGGAGTGAAGACATCAGAGCCAAAAGGGACAGACAGCCAGTCCAAGACAGATCACCCCTCACAGGAGCACAAGTTCTCATCGGTGAGACAAACTGCTTGTCATCAGTCATTAGGTGACACTCAGATGGTTTTTCAAAGTCACTGCAAAGAATGTTTTGTTCTGATTAATTGTTTAAGTCAATTATTGAGAAAATGGACCAATTGGCTCTTATTCCAGTTTACATGCTTCTTTTTCTGTTTGATATATCTTTGGGTTTTGAAGATGCCACCTTGAGTTCTGGGAAATTGTGATAGGTAATTTTATATGGGTGATGGGTGGACATTTTATAGACTGAAGATCAATCAGACTAAGAGTACAGCCATGCTGGCCGCTCCGTGAGGCTGTACTCACAATCACAGCCAACCATTCTAACATCCTCATTATGACAATGTTAATATGCTGTTGCTTATTTTAGTGTGTTAGCATGCTAACAGATAGTAATTAACACTAAATACTACACAAAATGTAACACAAACTGTATCTGAGGATGATGGGAACACCCTTAGTTTTTCATGTATTTGGTCATAAACCAAAGTATTGGACAAATTAAAATTTTGATCTGATGATAGCGCTAGATGAAAAGTTAAGGGATCACCAAAGTTATTACAATCCATCCTGAGGGGAACATGAATAGCAATCCATCCAATAATAAAACCACAAATATGAACCTCCTGGTGGCGCTAGTGGAAAAGTGAGGAGGATACTTATTCTGGGTAGGAAGAATGTTAAAAAAAAAGTATTAATTAAATTAGAAAGCTTTTTTCCCCAGTGGGGAAATTCATTTGCCACCGGATCACATCACACAGTAGACAACATAAACAGAAAAGACAACCACTACATGCACACAGAACAAGAAATTAAACCAGTACACCCATTAAAAGCCTTTTAACACCCAGGCATCTTGAGTTGGCCTATGAAGTGTCATAAAGTCACTGTTGAGTGGATGGTCTACAAGATCCATGATATTGCTTTAGTTTGGCGCTTTCTTTACTATGAGTCACTGGCAGGTTTCTGCTTACATCAAAGGATTTAAATTTTCTCAGGAAAAATAGCGTTGAGTGTGGCTTCTTGAAAACAGTGTCTGTGTTATTCTTTCAGTTTAGTTTACTGTCAAGGCAAACCCCAAGATATTTATGGGACTGGACGATTTCAATTTGCTGATCTGTAAAGATCACAGGAAGAGCCTCCTCCTTCTTACTCCTAAAGTCGTTAATAAGCTCTTTTGTCTTCCCACCATTTAGTTTTAAGAAGCTTGACTCACCAATTCACAAAGGAGGCAACTTCTCTTTTATGGCCGGGTCATCACCTCGATTAAGGACACCAACAAGTGCAGTGTCATTAAAAAAGTGACTGGATGTGGCAAGATTCCTGACTATGCCTGTTGTCAGCAGTGTAGAGAATGAATAAAAAAGGGGATAAAAACATGCCCTGTGGTGCTCCGGTTTTAGTTTAGCTCCTAATTAGTTTCTGATACTTTTTTTTTTTTTATCAAACTGGGGACATAAGTGATCCAATAGGTGAGATAATTCAGTCTGAATCAAAGTAGTGCACTGACTGCCATGCTGCTAGCGTGACTAAAACAGAAGTGATCATTAGTTGTAGTCCTACGCTGAAGTTTTATGTTGTTGCAGGTCATTTATTATTGTATTTGTCAATATTAACTGTGCCGTCATCTCTCCCTGTCTGTCTGCAGAACTGTTAGCCATACTCCTCTGATAGCTACATCAACGTCCGTTTTCAGGTAAGACATAATGTTGAGGCTACTTAATGACAGTATGACTATAAAGATTTATTTTCTTCATTTGTTTTCTACTTTCTTCCCACATTTTAACCACAGACGAGAAGCAGAACTAGAAGCCAGATCAAGAGACTGACGGATCTGCTTTTGTATGTTTGTCATGGATTTGCTGCCTGTAATGACAGACCCCCAGCTCCATGGACATGTACCTACCTATCGCCCTCATTCCAGCTCCATGCGGAACCCTCCTTGAATGCTCAAGGCAAAGGAAACCTCCACACCCATGCAGCATCACTATTGACTGTCAGCTGGTTTAGCAGAATAAATCTGGCTGTCTGCTCATTCTTCAGGCCAGTAAGCTCTGAAACCTGATTCTTACTGTAAACACTACAGATCAGGATTAGAAGAGGGGTTTAATGTTACGACTAAAAGAGTGGTAAGGTGAAAAAGAGACAGACAACTGGTGTTTGTTTAGCTTGTGAAACAGCGGGTCTATAGAGAGGATAATTGCACTAGAGAGGAAACTGTTTTTTAATGTCAACCTTACATCCCACTGTGATATTGTACATGGGTTAAACTTTGATGTACCGGGTGTGTGGGTGGCTGTCTGTCAGGCCACTACTTGTGTTTTATTGAATTTATTCTTCTTCTGAGTATTCTGCACTGTCATGTTTGACGACAGCTTCAGTATATCTGTCATGTTTTTGATGGAGGGTACTTCTGAGATGCTGTTGTTGGTGGCTGTAATAGCATCAGTCACCTTCCTCCTAGGTGCGTGAAGGGAGAAATAACTGCATTTTTTAGATTCAAATTTAGAGTTTACAGTATGTCTGTAGAAAGAACATTTTAACAGAACTGTAGACTCCATCAATGCTATATAATTAGAGTAAAGTGCATAATTACAGTAGTGCCCCAACCAGCAACATGCATCCTCATTCTCCCCTTCAAGGTACTGCTGTTTAGACCTTTGTCTCCAAATACTGTTTGTCACACACCACTTGTTGATTTGATGTCTGTGTACAGGTGTGTGTATACAACGGTACTGTGCATGGTGTAAATCTGCTTGGCAAAAACCCTCCTCTGTACACTGGTGCCATGCTTGACATAGAGGTGTTGTCCCTGTGATTTGTGTTTTATTGAAAACCAGCCGACATCTCCAGATGCAGTGCACATTGCTGGTAGAGAGCCAAATGCCACAGTTTCCTACTTTATTTGTTAAGTGTAATATATGTGCGTGACATAAGCACTACATTACGAAGTCCAAAATACTTACCTTTTGAAAAACCTGATTTGTTGCTGAATAAGAATTACACTGTGACTCGTCTTGAAGTTGCCTTTCTAATGATTGTGTCGTGTGAGCTGCTTTGAAGGACAGTCATATTTAAAGGCACTGCATTGCCAACTGGCTTGAATGTAAAACTAGGCGGATATGTATTTATTTGTACATATCTGCGCCAATGAATGGTGATTTGGTGTTGACTCCTGACCACAGTAAACTTGAGTCTGCAACATCTCACCTCTCCTGAGCGGAGAAGCTTTTTCCTATCTTCGGTTTGTTATGAAAGGAAGAACTGATACATGAAGTTGTTTTATTTCAGTGATACAACTGAAGCGGACATGAGATTTATTGTCTGTAGTAAATTAATGACAGCATTTACAGTTTGTGAAAGTACAAAAGAGTTAAGACACCGAACCAAATGCAAAACAGCTGTAATCATCAAGCTGTTTATAGCTACAATTTTCTTGGAACAAAGTAACATGTTGCATTTAACGCTACAGGAAAATGGCATAGAAAAAAAAAAAGTATTTGGACTGTAATTAATTTCTGTAATAATAACACATTTGTATATTACAGCCTTTAAAATTGATTTGGGATCATTTCAAATGATTTTCCTCTGGACTTTGAGTAGATGAAGTACGCCCTCTTATGGCTCTGTATTATTAAAGCATATGTGGTACCATTCATCTAACTGTGCTTGCACTGTATGCCAACAGCTGGTCCAAACCACAGCAGGATTGCAAGTGAATCTTCTATGTGCTCGATTCAAATGATTGTATTTTCTGTTCTTGTCAACAGTCTGCTTAAGCCCTTGTTCAAAAGATTTGTTTGTATATATTGCTTTTCATCATTTTGTAAATAAAACCAACAAAAATGTTTAATAAAGATAAAGATGCATACAGTAGATCATGATCCCTGGGGTAAATCTTCTAACATAAATGGGTAATGTGAGAGTATGTTGGTATGAAAATGAGGCTAACATTGTTTGGAAGTGGCATGTATTTCCAAAATGATAAGAAATTTAAGCATTTTGTGATTTAAAGACATAGCGATAATGTAAGGCTTTAACAAGAAAAACATCTCTTCCAACCTCAAGCACACTCCTGGTGCCATTGTTGTCTTAAACAAACAAACTTTCTGCCTGTCAAAGCAATCTCCATCAGCTGTAGAGTTTTCATTCACATCTCCAGGTTCCACCACTTGAATTGAAATGGTTCTCTGCGGACGTTGGAGCCACAGTGCACCTCTCCCAGTAGTTTGTGGTAAGTGGCAAAGTCATCAATGAACGTGCAGTTGAGACCCAGGCCCTCCATCAGGGAGCACATCTCAGCCTCCAGGACACAGCGTCCATTCACCTTGGGCCCAAAGGGCTTCGGGATGCCGAGGTTTTTCCCCAAGACAATCATGTTCACCTGGGAACAGATGTGATGAGACTAACAGTTGTGCGATCAGCTCCTAGATTTACTCACATGTTATTTCTAACTGATGAGTGCTTTAATACCTCTTAAATTGGAAATTTCTCACAGATGTCTAAACATACCATGTCAGGGTAGTAAGCCACAGCTCTGTACGCCTCCCCCTCGTCCTCTACCAGTAACTTGAAGAGTATTGGCAGGTCGATGATGTCCTCATCATCCAGGCCCAGCTCTTTCTTCAGTACATCCCTATTCCAGTCGATGCAGCTCTGGGGGGGAAGACATCATCCATTATACATACTCTAAAATACACACTACATACACTTTTTAAAACTCATTTTTTCTCATTATATTCTGTAACCTTGAGCTGTCTTTTACAGCAATTCTGTTGCAAAGTGTTCTACACAAAATAAGCAATAAAAACAAAACAGTAAAAAATAAACAAAAAATAAAAAGAATGTACCCGTATGTCTCAAGATAATCTAAGTACACTATGTGTCCAAGAGTATGTGGACACTCCTTCTAATAAGCAGGTTCAGCTGTCTCAGACACACACCCATTGCTAAAACATCTATACAACTCAAGCATATAGCCATGCAGTCACCTTTAACAAACATTTGGTCACAAGAAATGGGTCACATTATAGTGCTCAGTAACTTCCAATGTGGCCCTGTCGTTTGATCTTTCCAGTTAGTCAGTTTGTCAAATGTCTGCCCTGCTATATTTGTCCCAGTCAATTATCATTTATAGTGAAGTGCAAACATGTAGGAGCAGACACAGCTCATCGTGTTTGCAATAGAATAGGGCCGCCAAGTGCTGAATCACAGTGTAAAAATAGTTTGGAACCTGGAAGTGAGAGAAGACAAGCTGCTTTGAGAAACAACGTCGTCACAAGAACTGTTTAGCAGGAGCTTTAACTCAAGTGGCCGTGCAGAGGCACACAGAACTCAGATCAGTAATGCTAAATGTCGGCTGGGGTGGTCTCCACAGAGCAGTGGAAACTGAAGGTTATCTGAAGTGATAAATCCTTCCTCACTACCTGCTTTTCTGATGGACGAATCATGGCTGGATGCCTGAATGTTGACAACTGTATGGTTTGGTGGATGTCACAAATCCTCCCAGCTCATAAACTTTATGTAGTTATCTCTGTATTTTAAATCAGTTTACAAACTCTCCTGTCATTTCAGAGTTAATTATTTATTTGATTCTGCCTGAGCTACACGTTTTGACTCTGTTGGTCTCCTGCCTGTCAGATTGAATTTGTTTGCTTTTTTCGGCCTGATTATCTGGTATTCTGACCCTGCCGGCCTGTACCAAGTAAAACTGAATTTCATCTTTGTATTGCCTGTCTCTGAGTCTTGCTTCTGAGTTAACCTCTGCCAGTTTCCTCTGAAACAGTACACTGGGGCTGTTTAATGATTTATGCTTAGCCAATGAAGGAAAATCTTAATGCCAGAGCACCTTGACCAACACCTTTGGGAGGAACTACAATGCTGACAGCATGCAAGGCGTTATAGCCCAACATCAGTGCGCACTCTCAATAATGCTCTTGTGGCTGAATGGGAGCAAATCCCTGTAGCCAGATTCCAAAATCCTGTCGAAAGGCTTCACATCGGGTGGAGGGAGTTATAGCACCATGTTACAGTAACAATCATAGTTTTGAAATGAGATATTCAACAATTAGATGTTGTGTCTGGGTTTTGGCCATACAGTGCATATTACAGTAAATCCCTAGCAGGATGCCATATTTTATGTTTGGATTTTGTAGTGTTTAATGATCCTTTCTGGGCTTGAGTCTAATCTTACAATTCCACTCACCTGCACATAGTTATTTTCATCTTGAAGACTACTATCTTCAAGTATTTCATCCACGGTGATTGGTTCTTCATCTTTCAGACCTTTTTGGAAGTGTTTAACAGAGTGAAGTATATGATGAGGTTTTTTTTCATTGGTAAGATGCACATTGTACAGTGGACTTTCCATAGATAATAAATAAGTCAGCAGTAAGACAGACTTACCCTCAAACAGTTTTGCTTGTCCGTGTCCGTCCTTCTGTAAACCCCTGAATAGTTTGTAGCTTGCGTCTGGGCTGGCCAGCAGCAGGCGGAAGCCCTGTGCACAGAAACACAAGAGATAAAGATAACACTGGGTGTCTCATTTCCTGAGAGCTTATACAAACAACCGTAATATACCATACGTAACAGCATTCAGTAGTCAGCAGTCAGGTAGCAGCTTCATGTCTTATTTATATTGCAGTTCAGCAGTTTAAGTGGTTTCTGTTTAAACAGGAAATATTTACCTTTCTGTCAGGTGCAGGGACAAAAGTCATGAATTCATCTATGTGGCCGACATAGAGCCAGTCAGAAAATAAGGCAATGGGCTCCTGAACCTTCTGAGCCCACAAGAAGTCTTGTACAACTTTGGTCATGTTCCGTCCTTTAGTTGCCCTTATATAATGAGAGAGATGCAAGTATATTGACAAAACTTCTGCTGCATGTTCCGTTTACTGCACTGTCCCACAACAATGAACAGGATATATTAATCACATGCAGCTCATACACAAATTATTCATAAGTCACGGAACTTGTCTCTGTATCTGTTGCAAACTCACGTGGGGAAGGCCACTCCAATGATGATTCTGCCCAGGGGGTAGTTTTTTCCATTCACAGTGACGGGAGGACTAACCTCCAGATTACCGAATGAGTCCAGACTGCTCACATCTTTTCTCTTGGCCACCCTCGTCACATAGCCAAAGTCGGGTCCCTGAGGACATCAAGGTGATTAAAGATACCCTCCAGACGTGTTTCAAGACATTTGAAAATACTCTTCTTTCAACAATAATTCGTGTCTGAGGTTAAAAAGCTTAAAATTATAAATATCTCCATAATTTAAAGATCAATAATATTTTTCATTTCAAAAGTTTAATTGTCGGATGCAAGATGTCTTCTACTTCACTGAAAACATATTTTTTCAGTCTATGTGCAGTTGGAAGTTCCCACATCACACTTGTCTAATAATAATAATAATAATAATAATAATAATATTGAACTACAACTGGTTTCCAAACTAGCAGTGGTCACAAAATCATGATCCTACATACATGCCTTAAACACAGATTTAAGGTGAGCACAGGGAATATTTCCCCCTTCAGCAGATGAATGTGAAATGAAACAGCCTTCTTGTGTCAAATGCTACACGTATATCATTCTGGACAGTAGAAGTAACAATCACTAAATAACAATTTTGAGTGAAGTTTGGTTAAAAGCGTTTTGTCTCTCATAACACTTCACTTTAAGAGACATTTAGTGTTTCACCAGTAGCTCATCATATGGAAAATCCTGGAGTTTTCCATCTCGAGGGGAATCCAGAACAACAGGAAACTGTTGATGAGGTGAGTCGATGTAGCCAAACTCCAGCTCATCCTGAAACATAGAGATATGAGTTATATTTCTGCTGTCAACAATAACTTATAATTTTATATATATATATTATATATATATATATATATATATATATATATATATAGTGTGCCCATCTAGTTTTTTTACCTGCATCCATCGATCTCCTCTATTCTGATACTTATGGCAAATCTTCAGCTTGTATCCACTCTTTGCCACAAGGTTCCTCATTACTTTAAGGAACTGGTAGTTATCAGATGTGCTAAGAAGGTAACCACAGGCAAAAAAAAGTTTTTTACCAAGCAATATTTTGCAATCCTCTTGTTTCTTTTAAAAACTGCAAATCCGACTGGCTGTTTGTATCTTTACATTCTACCAATAACGTTATTATCAACATCAAAATCCAAGTTATTTTGGGCAAAACAAAACACAAATGCAATGTAAGACACAAAAACAAACCTAGAATGACATATGTAAAACAGATAAAACTTAGGTTCATGGATGTTTCTGTGTACCATCATTTACATGAGTAATCATTTTCTTTGTAGTATTAGCAAAAATGAATGGATATTGAATGTGTAACACTGTAACATCCTGTTGCCACATCTATTACATCTATTGCCACCCCCATTATCATTATTATTCATCAGTTAGCTCTTACCTGCAGACAAACACCTCCACAGGCTGGAGGGTGTTTGGTGTCATGATCCACGGAGCCACTTTGAACACGACTTTGTCTGTGAAAATAGGCGTCTCAGGGACACCCTGTTAAAACATGAGAGGCTGCCGAGTATAGCCAGCTATACTCCTCTTCATGTATGTTTGTAATGTAATGTGACCAAATAAATGCAGAGAATTTGGTTTGCCCAAAAATTTTTTTAAAAATCTCAAGATCCACCTACTAGCATTGTTAGGAGCTTTCAGGAAGACTGTGAGAAAAGTCTGAAAGCAATGAACAACTAAAAAAAGTTCAGTGTGTAAGTTTTAATGGCATCTAGTGGTGAGAACTGCGAATTGCACCGCCCCTCCCCTATCCAAGCGAGTTGTATAGCTATGGTGCCTGAGACAGGACAAAAGATGTCCTCGGTTAGATAGCAGAGAGTTGCCAGTCAAGATATCAGGTTTCTTTAGATTGATATATTAAGAAATTATATTTACTTGATTATTCAAAACCATATGTTATTGTGAATACTATTGTTACTTGTTCATTAAACAACAGCCACATCAAGAAATGAAGTGTTACATGATGTCTCATACTCCTGTAATACATTATTTTACTGTAGTTTAATCATACTTTTTGTTAAATCTTGGGAGGTTTGGCTCATACCAAAGTAAATGAAGAACATCTCAGAAACTATCACATCTAGTGCATCAAGTATGACCACTGACAGATAACAGGACAATGTAAGCCTCACTGTTTCTGCACCACAGCCCATTATAAACAACATAATACATAAAGTTCACAAAGGCATTGGCTGGTGAGGATCAAGGCTCCTCTGGCTTTGCTTAATTAATTAGATAAGCAATCTGCAAATCTTACCAAAATATCTTTTTTAATTTTTTGAAATACAACAGCCATAATTTCAGCTTGTAGTAAAACGGTGCAACTTTTTTAATGGGCATTTAGCATGTGAAAGTATAAATTACACATTTCTGTGCACAGTTGCAAAGCACTTTTTTTTTTTACGTAAATTCGGAAAATATTCATTATTGGTCACTTGATAGGCACACGGTCATGTTATGTTTCACTATTAGCGGTAAAATAAATACATGTTTCCACCAGGGTAGTATTCAACAGAATTTTAGCTGCTGAGCTTCCATGCTGTTACTGTTTTATTGCCAATAACATTCATCAACTGTCTCAGGAAGGTAAGGGCACATTTCTGTCCACGTTGCAAAGCCATAACAGAGCGCTGGAGAATCACTACATTAAATTACCATCCAACAACAAATTTTTTCTACCAGGGCCGTAAAAGTTTAGCTGATCTGAGCTTTCATGCTGGAAGCTACGTTTTATTGCCAATTAGTGATCAACTGATTATTTCACGAACATAACTGAAAAAGCCAAAACAGAGCGCTGGAGAGAGAGAGAAACTACATGAAATTATTCCAACTACATACTTTACACCACAAGCCAAAGCACAGCACGGGAGAATAACTACATGAAATTAATCCAACTACATGTTTTTTTCTACCAGAGCAGTAAAAGTTCAGCTGGCTGATGCTTCCATTCTGTAAGCTAAAGTTACCATTTTATTGCCAATTAACATTACTGATCGGCTGATTGTCTCCCTAAGGTAACCGGAAAAGTCAAACCACAGCGCTGGAGAATAACAAGGCTACATGAAATTAATCCAGCTAATGTTTTACACCACTGACAGGGGAACCGAGTCACTTCTCTCATTGATTATGGCCATCTTCTAGCTAAAGCTATCAAACAACAGCTTTCATTTGCATCGCTAAAGTCTGACTAACTTAATTACCTCTCCAGCAGAAAACAGACAACTTCAGCTCCGCTTTGAAAAAATTTGTCCCACATCAAATCCTTCCATCTGGGAAAATCCACACTGATTAGTCCCTGTTTTTTTGCAGTTATCTGTCTGCATCTGTCCCAACTCCGTCTGGCTTCATGGTATAAAGATCAACAGGCTCTTGTGCTAAATAACACATGTGCTCCTTCATTTGTCCAAATGTGACACCACTGAAAACATAGTTACGGATATTATATTGCATTTCTGTCAATAAATCCTCAGAAATATTACACACTGAACCTTTAAGTAAACCTTGAGTTTTTATCAGGACTAACAAACTATATTGTTGTTGTTTTTTAAACAAATTAATCACAAACAGTTTTACATAAAATATGATTGATATGATTAAACAACATAAGGAACTCATAGTTGTAGATGAAATAAAGATTGTGAAATAATGGATGCCATGTTGAGGATCTTACTGCACTGATGGGCTCCAGCAGACTGAGGTTGATGCTGACAAGACCATCGAAGTCTTTGTCAGGAAACCTGAGGCCCTCCACATAAAAGTTCATCTCTGCAACACCTCCGAGGTAAGGCACTTCCTGTGACAGGACCTTACTACTCAGGACCAGTGGATAGTCCTTTACAAAGTAGTCAAAGAGTTTATCTGCAGAAGTAAAAACAACATGATAGTTAAAAAAATGTTTAAAGATAGCAGATCAAAACAGCAGAGTGTTAACTAGCCAGCTGAATTACATGCATGTTACATCATCTGCTCTGGGGCTTTCACTCCCCTCATCTTTACTCACTCAGGGGATTATTCGACACTTCAGAGGATTTGGACTGGAAGACTCTGACACTCTCTGCGTCTCCCTGAGAGATGTGCATTGTGAGCTTGTAGCCCTCTGGGAGTTGAGCAGGGCCTTTGGTCCGCAGCACCATGACAGACATGTCTTTCAGATCTGTACATCCACAAAGAGTCCTGTTAATGTTGTTTAATCCTAGATACCATAAATTTCAAATGTACATGTAACAAATAGATATGTAGAAATATATATAACAAATAGACATAAATGTACTTGAGTGATTTTAACTCTGATGGTAAATGCTAATGTCAATATGGGGTAACATCCATGCCAACTTTAGGGACACACACACACACACACACACACACACACACACACACACACACACACTCTAATACCAGTTTTTACTACATTTCAGCTCTTCTGGGTTGTCTACTGCAAAGTAATTTGAGAGCTCTTCTTTATCAACCCGCCCTTACACTCACACAAAGGTTTGTAGATTTGTAGTTTTATCAAACTGATTTCTCATATCAACACTTTATTCTGCTGACTTTGCAAAAGCAAATATGAGTGGCCTTTTAATGCTGACAGCAGAAAATCCAAATAGTGCAGAGGGAAGAAAGAGCACGAGAGAGAGAGAATTCAGTGGTAATAATAATACATTTTATTTATTGGCGCCTTTCTGAAAACTCAAGGTCACGTCACAAAGCATAATAAAACAGCACAGCAATAATCGATAAAATTAACAACTATAATTACAGTGCATAAAATCCGGGTACAAAACAACTGGAAACAAAGATTGAGAAAGAGTGATCATGTGGGATATGCCAGTTTAAAAAGATGTGTTTTCAGGCGGGATTTAAAAATGGAAAGTGAGTCAATGTTACGGATGTCTGGTGGAAGAGAGTTCCAGAGACGAGGGGCAGAGAGGCTAAAGGCTCTGAACCCCATGGTGGTCAAATGAGCAGGAGGTACAGTGAGGTGATTAGAAGAAGAAGACCTAAGAGTACGGGTGGGTGTGTTAATATGAAGGATGTCAGTGAGGTACCAAGCAGCGAGGTTGTGAATGGCCTTAAAGGTCTGGAGTTTTGAAATCAATGTGGTATTTAACTGAAAGCCAATGAAGCTGCTGAAGGAAAGGAGTAATATGATTAATAGAAAGGGTTCTGGTGATGATCCGGGCAGCAAGTTCTGAACCAGTTGAAGTTTATGTATGGATTTGAGAGGAAGACCAACGAGAAGAGAATTACAATAATCAATGTGGGATGTGACCAGTGTGTGAACGAGAATGGCTGTACTAGTGGGTGAGAGAGATGGTCGGAGGCGTTTAATGTTACGTAAATGGAAGTATGCAGACCGAGTGACATTATTAATGTGAGCTTGAAATGAAAATGTGCTGTTGAGGATCACACCCAGACTCTTGACCTGAGGGGACGGGGAAACTGTGGAGTTGTCAATGGTAAGAGAAAAACTGACAAATTTAGTCAAAGTGGATTTGGTGCCAATGAGGAAACCTTGGTTTTGTCACTGTTCAGTTTGAGGAAGTTGCAAGAGAACCAGGATTTGATTTCCATTAGGCAATCAGAGAGGGATGTTGGTGGGAGGGATGTGGTAGGTTTGGCAGACAGGTAGAGCTGGGTGTCATCCGCATAGCAGTGGAAATGGATGTTAAATTTACGAAAGATATGGCCAAGAGGAAGCAGATAGATGA
This sequence comes from Micropterus salmoides, assembly GCF_014851395.1. Classification (NCBI taxonomy): domain Eukaryota; kingdom Metazoa; phylum Chordata; class Actinopteri; order Centrarchiformes; family Centrarchidae; genus Micropterus; species Micropterus salmoides. The sequence goes on along the minus strand of NW_024042369.1, from coordinate 10,474 downwards.
TGAACAGAAGGGTTAGGGTTAGACAGAGTCCTGGGGAACACCAGTAGTGACAGGGGATAGCTCTGAATATAGCTATTTGAAATGTTTGAATTGGATGAACTGAGCGTCAGTACTATATTACCTGACACTTTGGAGATGAAGTCCTCCTCGCTGTCTGGCTGCTTCCAGTAGGTCCGCTCTGAGTCACAGTTGACCAATACGATGGCTCCATGCCCTTTAGGACCCCATTTCCAGGATCCCTGACAAGTTTTCAACAAAACAGATGTTGATGTGTTTGGATTGACAGTTTCCCAGAAAACCTAAAACAAGAGGTTTTCTGAAACAGCTTATACTTCGCCTTAAGCAAATACCTTGCCTCTGATGGAGAATATATCAGAGGAGAAAGTTAAATGGAGTGAAACTGTTTGCGTGCAAAGTGTTAAGGCAAAACTTGTCTCTTACCACAGCCAGTTCAGGCTTGTACAGAGAGATTATCTTATTCAAAGTAGGAAGAATGAATGTTAAAATATCTCAAACAGAAGTAGGAACACTTTAAAATGATAACTATACAGAACTGAGTTCACTACATTAATAGAATCCTTTACATTTCGTTACACATGGCATGTTATTGTTATTATGTTATGTTATTGTTTATTATAAAATATCTCCTACACTGGGTGTCAGACTTTGCAGTGCCATCTAAAACTGAGACATTTTAGCTCACCTTATTAGGGTTGTTTTTCTCCACAACACCGTCTCTGTCAGCATCCACATCCAGAGAGATCTCTGAGTGACAGACATATTTTGTTTATAAGAGTGTCTGGCACACATTACAGCTCAGTATATTAACATTGTAATATTGGCATAATAGTTTCATAATAAAGATGCAATAATTAAGAAAAACCATATAATTACCAAAGTAACAACCAGGTAATAGCATGGTATTAACAATGGGGATATCTGGGTAATATTAGACTGAAATTTATGTAATGGGATAATAATGGGCCAAATACAAAGGGTAATAATGGGGAAACATATTTAAAGAGTAACATATTTAAAGAAACTAAATAAAACTATTTAGGCTGGTAATATTATAGTAATATTTTTAAAAGAATATGTTAATTTTAACAATAAAATGGTTATATCAGTGCAACAGTTGCATAAAAATGTTAATATGATGACATTAATGGGTGTACAGTATTATCTTCAAACAAAAGGGAATGTTTGGGTCATACAGGAGGATCAAATTCAGCATTATAATATGGTAATTACTAATTTTGACTTCCAGGAATTTTCACGCTTTACTCTGATAGTAGGGCAACTCAGAGTGAAAAGGTTAAACATATCAAATTATTGGTTGTTATAAATCTTCTAATCAAAAGCATGTTGTTTTGTTCCACTTTAACTTACCAACAGCTGTGAGGTGAAGGATCGCTTTCCCCAACATCTCTTTATTCACCCCATAGTACTGGATAGACAACTTATAAAACAAGAAGTACAAGTCATTTATATGTACAAAATGACATTTGATAATTGTGAAATCTTAAAGAGAACATGAATGAAAATTATGACTTAAACTGTACATTGCAAAAGCAAAAGGCTCTTGAGCTTTGATCAGTGTAGAATATGTCCTCTGGTTATTTGAAAAGTGCAAATCATTAACTAAAAGAAGCTAAAAGGAACAAAGACTGATATATTTCCAGTCAATATCAGTCAGTAACTTTATCTGAATACACGGTTTTCACATGAACTTGAATCATGTTCCTGAGTGTGCATTTTTTCAATAACCAAATAATTTCCTGGAGCTTTCGTGTCCCATACCTCAGCACATAAGGAAACCAGAAGTATGACCTAATGCATTGTGACATCTGTGTTATGCACTTCAGAATCAGAATCAGAAGAATCAGAAGGAGCTTTATTGCCAAGTAGTGTTTTACACATGCAAGGAATTTGCTGTGGTGATAAGGTGCTACACGTAGACAAACATACAGTCAGCATAAATAAATGTAGAAATATAATAAATATGGAATGGAAGAACAATGTTACTTATATATACACATGTGCATTATTCATATATCTGTGCTGTGCAGAAGTAACGCAATGGAAGAGAATATTGTGTACATATAAATATATAAACTGACAACATAAAAATATACAACAACAAAGATCAACAGTCAACAACCAATATGTGCGACGTGCCAGGTCTGTGCCCGACACGAGTTGAAACAATATTTACATGTACAGAGACCTTTGTATCATTTCTTCTGTCCTACTTTACCTTGCTATCATTCTCATTTTGACTGGCACTGCTCATGCTGATGAGTAGTACTGATTTTCCATCGAGGGGGGTGGGAGAGAGGATGAGCGTCTCCCGTGGCTTCGGGCTGATGCTGTACTGAACATTGGGAGTGCACTTCACAGAGAAGAACTTGGAGTTTGGTGGGGCACTCCTGAGAATAAGAGAAATGTCCCATTTTGATACATGTTAGAGCTGCATTTACATAACAGAGACATACAGTTTACGTGTGTAAGAGCAATAATGACTTTATATACAAGGGAGGAAGAGCCCGGAAGTATGCAGGCAAGCTAGAAGCTCATATTTCCTAACAGGTGGTGACCCAAATTAGCAGCTGCAGTCAATCTAAAGTTAGTCTATATCACAAGCAAGATAAGTGATTTAAACCCATACAGTTGATTTTATTAAAATAATTAGGATGATGTGAGTTCACACACATGCATGATGACATTAAGTTGCAAATAGAAACTGCTGAGGGTGTTAAAAGTGGCAGAATAAAGAACTAAGAGCAGGTGGTAAAAAAACCACCAGGCCTCACTTGCAGAGTCAGAAGAAGAGGACGGCTACGCCTCCGGGCCACTTTGTCCCATTTTGTAATCCGAAGCTTTTCCTGGTATGTCGCATGTGAGTACATGCCTATATTCTGCGTAATGACCAAGAAACCTGATCTTCTCAATCTATTATCTTGATCTCAGGATTCAAAGTTTTCCTTAGAAATAGGCACCATGCAGTTCACTAAACTTAACAATGTCTTGATAAACAATAAACCCACATGCCTGTATGAAAGATTTATCAGTTGATGAAATTTATCATTTTATATTGAGATTCCAACGTAAAAGATTGGGGACAACATTCAACCTCGAGGCATCAGCAGTGAGCTTGTCAAACCAAATGAGTATCTTCCTCTTTTGAGTGTAAGTCTCTCTTTGTGTTATTACCCTTGCAACGCAAGGAGGTAGAGCGGGTTGGCCGTTAATCGGAAGGTCGGTGGTTCGATCCCTGGCTCCCCCTGGTTGCGTGTCGAAGTGTCCTTGGGCAAGATACTGAACCCCGATTTGCCCCTGGCGGCTATTCCGCCAGTGTATGAATGAGTGTGAATGTTAGTTTCCGTTTGAGCACTTAGGCTCAGTGTATGAATGTGTGTGACTGGTGAATGCAGATGTAGTGTAAAAGCGCTTTGAGTGGTCGAAAAGACTAGAAAGGCGCTATACAAGTACGGAGCATTTACATTTAACGCAGCTCAGCAAGAAACAGTGTACGAAATCACAAAAAAGGTAATTTTGTACTAAAAACAGAACTTACTTTGGTGGAAATCCACTTAATTTTACTAACTTGAACTGCTGAAACCTCATACTAGCTCCAGCTGAACTTTGAATGCATTTTTGCACAGAGCAAGGCCTGTTGATTTTGTCTGGAAACGCATTAGGACAGGATCTCTTCACGCCAGTATGGACAGGATGAATGACTGCAGCCTCTTTAGTGATTATTGCTTCTAAATAGACTTGAAAAAAGTGAACCTATTTAAGATTTAAATACAGGGACCCTTTACATGACTAGGCTTCTAGAATGGATGTCCTTTTCAATCATATCAGACTTAAATTTCTGGATATTTCAAAAACACCCTCAGAGCCCCTGAGGATCCGGGCCGTGTGCCAGTCTCCCACTCTGCCCAGTCAGTAATCTAGCCTTGCTCTGCTGTGTTGTGTAGGCTGGTATTTGGCAGAAAGAACAGCAGCTTTTCTTTTGGACAACAAAGTCTCTCCTGTTGGACAGCAACAACAGGGGATTGTTGATTCTCTCCACTGATACAAAACAAAAGACAAAGAGGCCTTCACCAGGATATGCAAACCAAATAGGCTACAGCTAGGACTGCTGTGTAATACATCAATTCAGCAGTGATTAACCTCCCTAAAAGAGTTACAAAAACTAAACAATATAAAGTTTGTGAAGGTAGTATCTATTGTCTACTGTTTAGATTATATTTAGTGACTGTATACGGAATAAACTAGCATCTGAGGGTATGTTTCATGAAAATGGGGATCTTTTAACTAAATCAATTGATCAAATGTCTGTGGAGATTCTCAGTCATCAAGGTCATCCAAAGAAGGGAATCTTCCTTAGACAATAGACTTTTGGAGCTGAATGTGACTGAACTGGTTGACAAACTAACAGTAGAAACCACCTGAGGTAAAATATGCTATGGGTGTAATAAATGAAATGAAATAGTTTTGGCAATATTGTTGCTATCAATTCATGCCAATAAAGTTAATTTGAATTTATCACAAAGGCAATATTGCTACAGCAAAGTAATAATTGCTAACACACAGTCCCGAGTAAAGGGTGCCTCTAGGCTGCCACTGTAGGTAGTGTATTAGTGCGCACTGCAAATGACACCAAAACAAGAGCCTACCTGTTCAGGTTCACATTAAGTTCCGAACCGACCACGCATAAAACACTTGTAGTTTTGTCATAATCTACTCTGAGAGTCCGGGAATGAACCATGGCTGCAGTCCTGTCGCCGTTTGCGAAGCAGTAAATGCCCTACGATTGTTCCGCTGTCAGGAAGCGACGCAATAGTCTCGCAGACTGAAGTAGGCTGAGAGTAACAAGCGATAATAAAGGCTGCAGGTATGGTTTAGTCTCTGTGTTCGCTCATTGGGCAGCCAACATCCAACCCCACCCCCAACACCGATGCCACCAATCTTCGTTCCTGCTCCCCGCCTGTCCTTCTGTTTAGGCCTATTTATTTGAAGACAGTGTTCGCTAAAATACTTTTGGCACATGTAGGCCTCCTAATAATTCATTAAAACCTAAGTAGGGATGGCCTGTGCATTACTTTTTGTATCTATAATCACTATATTACAGAAATATGAGCCGCACTAGTTTTCCCCACCTACTTAAAGTTGGCAAATTATATAGAACATTTTCATTTCAATAAATGTCATCTTACGTTTACATGATCGTCTGTCTACAGGTGTGTGTACAGTGTGTAGCTACAAATGCAGGGATAAAATCCCAGCCTGGTTGACAATCGCTATAAGAATGTCAGATAAGTTAACAGGGTGATGCAATCGTCAATTACAGTGACTCCCTGCCATCCCCAAAAACGTTTTTTCCAGGATAGGCTATTAATAATATTAATATTTTCAAGGAGGGAGTTATTCAAAACTTTGTGTCGGGAAAAGAATTACTGGGATAATAAATGATTTAGGCTATCATTTGTAAGTTATAATGACCCCTTGTTTGAGATTGGTAATTGCATTCACCTGTTAATTTACCTGGCGTTCTTAAGTAGGTGGCGTTTTGAGTAGACTGCCAGACAGATGATCAAGTAAACTTACTGAATGATATATTTGTGCGACTCTCTCCCTTCTGCTGCTGTGCTTCCAATTCTTACACAGAGGCATTTAACTGGCGAAACAAGGGCTGACTTTTATTATGAAATAGTCACAGTCTCTGTGTCAGTGCCTCCAAGGCGCTATGCATTAAAATAAAAGTACATTAAGGCAGACAGCTCGATCTGAAATGGATTAGACTCCTCATCATCACTAATAACATGCATCATCCTATCTATGTGTTTATGTTTAGGGTCTCTCGAAGATCGCATTGCAGCCACGCTGAATGTGTGGGGACTCCCGCAACATAAATTAAATCTATAGTAAACCTTCTCCATTATCCTTATTAAAATATGGTCACACTGCCCCGCTTGCTGAAAATAAAACCCCAGTTTGTCCTCAGGAGTAACACTACACAATCAATGAATTACTATATTATTTAATAAGAAAAAACTCTCAAAAGGCATAAAGAGGAAATTACCACCAACACCAGCAACTAAATGTGAAATACTAATTCTTACAGCAGCAGTTTTGAAAAACTTTTTTTGTGTACAGTAAAGGCTACCACAAAAACACATTGGACCGAGATCCAATCAAATCGATGCAAATGTTTGACAAGCTTAAGCACGAACCAGTAGAATGACTGGAAACTTGCTGGAAAGGGGCGGGGTGTAAGATATCCTATGTCATCAACTCAAGGGGCTTTGTTGTTCTTTCGGGACAGAAAGACGGAGAAAATTATTGTTTGTTAATCGTTAACAGTCGGCCTGAGCAAGGATAATGTTTCACAATCAAAAGCAACTGTGGAAGTTAACCGTTGCCGTCTGTTAAACAGTAGTGTATTTGCGGGACCAAATCAGCTCGGCAGTGAGCTAGCATTAGCCATTTCGGGGGGAGCGTCAGGAATTCCAGGCATTGGGAAGAAGAGGAGAAATCTCTGTTGGGATGCCTCACACAAGTTGGGAAAAAACTGTATTATACAGTTCCGCCTGGAGCCATGAAATGTACGCCAGAAATATGTGTTCGTTTGACTGATATCAGATTTCAGGGACAATCTCGTGGTAATTTTGTAACTGTTAACGTGCCAGTTTAGCGAGTTAGCCACGTAGCTACGTAGCCTTCAGTAGGAAGTCATTTAAAATGGCGGAAGGTTTGTTCATTCCTTCGGCCCTTGTCTTCATGCTGTTGACTTTGAGTGGCTGGGCTCTTGGGTCTTGTCCTGCTCCTTGCTCGTGTTATAAAGGACAAGATGAGGTCCGTATTCTGGACTGCAACAGGAAAAGGCTATCGACGGCTCCCAGCGACCCACCAGATGGGATAACTCAAGTGTAAGTAAAATTGTTTAGACGAAGATGTGTTGAAGTTAGTCCTGTACTGATTCCACAGAACTTAATAACATTTTACCTGGAGATGTTTGTCTGTGATTTTGTTTGGTTTTGGACTAACGTTAAATGCATTTTTAAAAAATTTAATTAGGAAGACAATCGGGGATTTTTTTTTAAAGAACGACAATCATATTTAAATTAATTTGGCCAGTCACTGTGTAAATTGACTGAATAAATAAAGATAGATGTGAACATCATTTACACGCAGTTTTTACACTCATAAAACCAGTGCAGTCAAATACAACAGTCCTGCAATATAGCCTACCTTTTAAGGATGTTATAATGTTCAGGTTTTGTTGAAACGAGCCCAGAGATGTTAACTCACATTTAGGGTCTCTTTGGAAGGTGTAGTTTCTGGTGCAGTTCATTTTTTATTGCATTATTTACAAAAGTGGTTCTCAAAGTGGGGTCCGGGGACTACCAGGGGTCGTTGAGGGGCCTCCAGGGGATCCCCGGCAAAAAGGGGAACAATTTTATTTTCACTAAAATTCTATCCATAAGTAACACAATGACAGAAAGTATGACTATTTTAGTCATGAGTTTCATACATTTTCTGTTATAAAACATTTAAAAGCAAAAATCCTATGAGATGGCCAACCCTCGGACAAAATCTTATCAAATGGGGGTCCATGGTCTAATTTGTGTCAGTTTACGGGTCCTTGATGTAAAAAAGTTTGAGAACCACTGATTTTCACTATTTAGTCTAACTTTATTAATTATAATACAAAATAACAGAAACACCTTCAGCCTCCAAAATGAGTTAATCATCCCTTCTCCACAAAACATTATAATCTTCATGATGGTAGATTTGTTGCTGCTGTTGTTGTATTGAAGTTCAGTAGTTTTAGCTGGGTGTAGCTAATAAACTGGCAACTGAATGGAAATATGAAGCTGTTGTGGATCTGAGTAAATTTCTCAGAATTTGTAGTGCGTTTGGGAAGGGGTAGACAATACACGATTTGACTAATACAAAGGAGGTAAAGTTTGATGTTTTTTCCATTTCAATCAGCAGATTTTTTTTGCAACGTTCTTTTTAACATGATATTAATGATAGGTTGGAATTCATTTCAGTACCATGAATCACAATGAGCTGACTGTTCTTCCCTTTCTTGGAGATGTTTCCTCAAATATCACCTCACTGTCATTGTAAGTATAGAATCCCCTTCAGGTTTTCCTGCCTCTCCTGTCACTGGCTTTGTATTTCTTAATGTAAAGCTAGACCTTATTTATGTTAAAGACAGACAATGTTTGTCTGTACTGTCTAATGACTTTAGATTCTTATATTATTTTGAACTGCTTTCAGTTTATGAATGACATCACATGCCATTTGGTGTGATCTGTTTTCTTAACGTTTCCACCAAAGACAAAAATGACTTTGTGAAACATTTTTTATATATATATAATTAATAGCTTTTGAAGTCTTGTATACTGATACCATGTTATCTGTCTGAAAATAAATTTCTGAATGATAGTGTTTTATATGATTCAGAGTTCACAATCGGATCTCAGAGCTGTTGATGCATCAGCTGCAGCCCTATGTTTCCTTGGAGACACTGGACCTGACGTCCAACTCCATCTCTGAGCTCAAAGTTGGATCCTTCCCCTTCATGCAGCTGAAATATATGTAAGCAAATACTGCTTTTTTAAAAATCATCTTGATCTAACCTTTTTCCCCTTAAGGAAGATAAGAAGGTAAATCATCTATTAAATAGCCTGACAGTACAGTTTGAAAATAAACTAAAACTAGGGACCACTACTCTATATATCTGCCAAGATGACAAAATGTATAACAAATATTTTATTTTAATAATAGAAAATGTTAAGGATGTAATCTAATGTTCTGTAATTACAAAGGTGGGCTTTCTTTAATACGACACTAAGATGACATAGCAAGTTTTACAGAGCAGATATTAAAGCAGAGCAGTGCGATACAGTGCAAGATATTTCAAGCACGCTTTTCAAGGTTTCTCTAAAGAAACCTGATTCATGTACACAATAAGTTTAACTGCAGAGCAAACAGTCTTCTTTTGGGCTCCAATGTTTCTGCTCTTTTATCTCATAGGAATTTGAGTAATAACAAGATCAGCGTCCTCGAGCCTGGCTGCTTTGAAAACATCTCCAGCTCCCTGCTGGTGCTGAAGCTGAACAGAAACAGATTAGCTGTGCTGCCATCGAAAGTCTTCAAACTTCCACAGCTTCAGTTCCTGTAAGTATTGTGCAAATCTTTATGGTGCAAAGTGAAAATCATTAGTTAAAAATTGATCTGTTGGTAGACAAAACTGTTTTAAATTATTTTGCAGCAAGTCAGGGTTAGGTAATTGGCTGAATTTACTGTAAATCAAATTTAATAATAATAATGGCTCTTTGTGTGTGTTTTTTATTATTATTTTTGTTTGTTTTTGGTGGAAGAAAACTTATGCTTACTCTCATTGCAGTGAAATGAAGCGTAACAAGATCAAGATAGTGGACAGCCTGACATTCAAAGGGATGGACTCACTGAGGTCACTGAAGATGCAGAGGAACGGCATCACTAAGCTCATGGATGGCGCCTTTTTTGGGCTTAACAACATTGAAGAACTGTGAGGACAGTGTTATAAACAGAGGACAGTGTTATAAACACTTTAAAGTGCTATTTAACAGCATGTTCATCAGCAGTTGTGGAACTGTAAAACCTTTACAATAGCTATAAAGAGGTCTGTAAATGCATTAAGATAAGTGGGGAGCAGGAATAAAACATAACTTATTCTGTTTTTTTTTCAGAAACCAATCTCTGCATCTGTTGTGAAATGTGTACTGATCATGTTGGCCATGATCTCTCTAGCAGATAGGACATAAACACAAATCAGTTTATGTAATGACGGATGTTTTTATTAATGCCATTTTGTTATCTGTGTCTCAGAGAGATGGAGCACAACAACTTAACTGAGGTCAACAAAGGTTGGCTATATGGTCTGCGCATGTTGCGGGTTCTGCGGGTCAGCCAGAATACCGTGGGCATCATCCGACCAGACGCCTGGGAGTTTTGCCAAAAGCTGGAGGAACTGTGAGTGTGTTCCTTCATCAAAATCCCCATACAGCTAAGAGTTCATACTTTCTTTCATCAGCCCTGGGCTTTTAAATGTATTCTGTGTGCTCAGAGGAGTTACTGTTATCTTGTTGCAGTACTGTTGGGTCTGGAGCTGATTCAGTGCTCTATTGACTGGATGACAATTTGTTTTGGAAATTTCCGGCCACATTGACACACAGAACTGCTGTTCATCTGAAAACTGTTTGAACTAATCTTCAGCATATTTGTGGTTGTTTTGTGCAGAGACTTGTCCTTCAATCATCTGACTAGACTTGAAGAGACAGCTTTTGTTGGTTTAGGTCTCCTGGAGAGCCTGAACCTGGGAGAAAACTCCATCAGCCATTTGGGAGAGGGAGTGTTCAGTGGCCTGGCAAGTCTACGCACCCTGTAAGTGCTTCTTCTGATCAGTCTA
>NW_024042368.1:0-7179 GCF_014851395.1 Micropterus salmoides | reverse complement strand
ATTTGTAGTTTCCCCCTAGATTTGAATGAAAATTTCTGGGAATGTGTCAGGCACACTTACCAAGTGAAGAAGTCAAACGCTGACAGAGAACAGAAGGTCTGCAGGTGATCACAGTGAAGTGTTTCTGCTGGATCGACTGCAGAGATTAGCAGTAATTGTTGCTATCTTCTATGTTTTTTACTATTTACTTTGTAGGGTACCCACCTACTATATCCTTAGTACACATATAGATATATACATATATGTGTATACAAATATATAGTAGCATAAAAGTAGATTTACATATATATATATATGTGTGTGTATGTATGTACAGTGGGTACGGAAAGTATTCAGACCCCTTTAAATTTTTCACTCTTTGTTTCATTGCAGCCATTTTCCAAAATCAAAAAGTTCATTTTATTTCTCAGTAATGTACACTCAGCACCCCATCTTGACAGAAAAAAACAGAAATGTAGAAATTTTTGCAAATTTATTAAAAAAGAAAAACTGAAATATCACATGGTCATAAGTATTCAGACCCTTTGCCGTGACACTCATATTTAACTCAGGTGCTGTCTATTTCTTCTGATCATCCTTGAGATGGTTCTACACCTTCATTTGAGTCCAGCTGTGTTTGATTATACTGATTGGACTTGATTAGGAAAGCCACACACCTGTCTATATAAGACCTTACAGCTCAGAGCAAATGAGAATCATGAGGTCAAAGGAACTGCCTGAAGAGCTCAGAGACAGAATTGTGGATAAAATGTCATCTGTTAGGATGCCCCAGCCGTGATTTGAATTGTTTGCGTTCCACACATTTCACGCTTAATTTTGATAACTGATAGATTCTTTTGGAATTATTTTTTTATAGAAGAAGTTTATCTTTCTTTGTTTTTCACTATATTTTTTGGTACTAATTTGCTTTTGGTTTAGCTTTAAGGTGACAGGTAAAGACCTACTTCAGGAAAGTGCAGCCTGCCCCAGGATGTGAGGCCAGGGGCAACCATTAAGGGATACCTGGTGGACGTCAGGAGGTTCATGGCTTTCAGATTGACAGCAATGAGCTACGGATCAAGTAAAGATGTACTTGAGAGTGGACTTGATGCCACAATATTGTTCGAGGGTTCACAGGGAATCCAGACAAGACTGCCCCCGCCTGAGTTTAACAACATGTTGTATATTAACGTATCCCAGCCAGAAGCTGGAAGTTACACTGAATCCACTTTATTGTATTGTCTTTAGATGTTTTAACAGTAAAACAAAACTAAAAGTTATGTGGGTTGCTACTGTTTGCCCTATAACTCTTACCTGACTCCACATTTGTCCCTTCATATTAATAAAAGTTCTTAATCATGCTGTACAGTTTTCCCTTCAGTTTAATATAATACAAGGAGAAGAAATGAATTTTACATGTTTTATTGCAAATCAAACAAGAATTATGTGAGATATGTTAAATTCAATATTATATTGCCATTTCCAGACAGTTAAATAATACAAATGCTATTACCTTGAGACGGGACATTTACAAAGGACTGATATCTTCAAAAAAGAAATATTAAAATAATAGTTTTTTTAAACAAGTGATGTGTATACAAAGTATTTAACACATATAAAACAAAACTTTTGGCTTTTATAGCTGACATGCAACATCAGGTTCAGCTGGAGGTAGGAAGACAGAGCTGTAGTTCCTGGTCCCAGTCACACAAAAGGAAACTTAACCTAGCGGTAGAGAATGCTTCCCTAGGCTGAGGGTATGGTGGTGACGGAAGGGACAAGCATTTGTGTCTGGGGCAAGGCTCTTGGGGTGGCACTTAAGAGGGGGAAGGGCTGGAGTTTGTGTTCCCACAGTGCTTGCACCGCATGGTCTGTTTGGGTGCTGGTAGACGGCCCATGGAGCCAAATTCGAGTCCCTACAAAAGAAGTGAGGAGTGTCCTTTCGTCCTTCGACATGCAACAGACGTTGTGTTTATTTCTTTTGTAGTGCCTTCCTTTTTTGTCTGAAGGCATTAAAGGTCCTTGATGGCACTTTGAGTTCCATGCACCGTTTGACATATGCTGTGTACGCCTGCCTTGATGTTTTACATTTGTCCAGGTTGACCATAGCACACTCATCCTCTGTCCACAATTTGGAGGAATTGGCAGGCAGGCACATTGCCTGAGACTTGACAGGAGGTCTGATGTCATCTTGATCCTCGACAGCCTGGACGTCCTCCTCAGGCTGGAGGACCTCTCCCTCTTCCTGCTTTGTTGGTGGTCTGAGGCTTAGTAAGCGTGGGGTTTCCTGCTGTAGCCTGACGGGAATGTCGTGATGCAGCTTCCAGATGATGGGCCTATAGACCTTCTGTATGGTGAACCTACCTAAGATCTGGAGCTTTTGTAGTTTGTCCTGGGCCATGCCTTGCTGGCTAATATCCTGAAGGAGGTCCTTTAGGTGGTTATAATCTACAAAATCATTATTCTGGAGCATGCCAACTGAGCTGATGAAGGTGAGAACGGTCACCAGAAAGTTCCCTGTCAGTGTTGGTGGCAGCCGCTGCAGTGTTTTCGCCATCCATGGCATTCCATGGTCCCGGTATTTTTCTAATGACCGGGAGTATGCCAGAGACCGTCTCTCTATCTCTGTGCATACTTGCAGGGTTCTGGTGGCGATCTCAGACATTGGGAAAGGTTTCTCTGCTCCTAGGTGGACCTGTAAAAAGTCTTTGAAGTTCCACCAGATCTTCTTTCCACCCCTAATGTCCCTGAACTTGATGGCTGGGAAGAAGTGAAGCTTCTCTGCAATGAACCCCTGCAACAGACAGTCCTCAACAGACTTTCCTGCCTTCTGCACCAGCTGGCGAGCACGGTGAAAGGTGTTAGGGACAGGAAATGAGTTTTTCGTTGCAAGGTCCTTGGATAGACTCTCCAGGCTCATAGCACCTACCAGCTTGCCAGGTGGAGAGTCGGAGCTGAAAGATGACATCGGGATGTTTACATTCCTTCTGTACAGGTCGCCAAGAAGCACACAAATTAGCGCCGCGCCAATGACAGCTGGTCCTGCCTCCAAGGTCTGGCACAGAGGCCAGAGGCGCTCAATCCGAAGCTTCTGGAGGTCATCCCTGGTCCAGTGATGAAGTGGGGAGGTGTTTCCTCTGAGCTAGCACTCGAGTGAGGTGCCAGGCCAATGAAACCTCTCTGGTGTGTCAGACTTCGGTCCATCACTGTACTTGTTCCCAAGCTTGCACTTAGAAAAAAGTCCTCGGATGACAGAGGGTGGCCATAGAACATTTCCTCAAGGGCTAGCTCACACTGGAAAGCCTTCCATGACTCATCGAACCTACCCACACCCTCACTGGAACTGTAGGCACTGGTGAGGGTGTCAATGAGTGAGCCCAAAACGCCATCCAAGATGGACAGGAGACCCTGACCAAGGGCAGTGTCCTTTAAGGGGACCAGCATGGCACGCTGCCGCAGCAAAGTGTGCAGACCTTCAAGGTCAAAATGGGCTGCGGGGTCAACAAACAGTGGTACATCCCCCTCAAACCTAAGGACCTGCTCTATACGGCACCCCAGCTGTGCCACCAACCTTTCTTTAAGGTCCGTCATGTGGCGCAAGTACGTCGATGCCCTGGAGAGTATAGCCATTTGTGAATTTGGGTGTGACAGCCCACAGTCACTATGGCGCCACTCACGGGATGTTTGAATGGCATCTGCAAGTGACAATGTGGGCTGTCAACATACAGTTGAAGGAAGTTCAGCTTCCCCTCTTTGCTGAGCACTGCCAGAAGAGGTTTGGCTACATCTAAGGGCAGGTGGTCCAGATTGGTCTGAAAGTTTGTGGCCTCATGCATCCCAAGGACGGAGAACAGTTTCCCCCTGGCTCCTACCAGGTCCTGCAGGCCATAACGGGAGAACAATATGTGTTGGTCGTAGTCAGTTGCCACAAACTTCAAGGCAAGGTGGACTGTCACTGCCTTAACATCTGTCACATCCACAATGTCTGTTAGTTCCAGTGGATCGGGGTCTTTTTGGCCAAACTGGTTCAGTGTCAGCATCACTTGCAAAAAATGGCAGGAGTTTGCCTCCTCCACAGCTTTGTCCAACAGGCTCATTATGAATGGCAGGTCCTGCCGCAACACATTGAACCTTGCCGTGTTGCTGGTCCCCTGTTTCTGCAGAGTAGGCCTGCTCTTGTCCCTAGCAGAGAGGCCCCGGAGCAACCGTTTAAAGTTGTCTGTCACACTGTTAAGCAGCTCTACAGCATGTGTACCATAGAGCTGCTTCTTCAGTAGCCTGGTGTCAGGGTCAGTGGTGCTGCTGGGTACTGCAGTCATTAATAGATGATAGCCGCCATCTACATGAGCTATCTGGTACCCTACGCAATTTTTAAGGGCAGTCAAGCCATTTGTTGTGTACTTGCTGAGATCTACATGCTTTTTAGGTATACATAATGGGGGCTTAGTATCAGTGAGTTAAACCTTGGGAGGAAGATGTAATGAAGAAGTCCTTGTAATGCCTGCACCTTGTTGAACTCAATCACTAGTCCATCCACATCAAATGAGAACGAAAGTAATTGTTCTGGGTGGGACAGAGTGGTGGCATGTAAACCAATACGCAGGTCAGCATGCAAAAAATCACTGATGGTTGCATATTGCTCGAAGGCATCCAGTAGATTTTCCGTGTTTACCACTCCAACGTCAAACAATTCACTGCTAGCCATGAGCAGCAAATTGTAAGGTTGCTTAAGCCTACAGAGGGGTATGTTGCAGAGCTCAGATATAGCCACAAACGCCAGTGGAAGTTCTGGGGTTCTGGAAAGAAGAACAAAAATACATTATCATTCAACATCCAGAAAAATGATCAATGTTTATCATTAAAGGGACAAACTGAAAGCAACATTTGAGAAGTGGCCAAATCAGTCAGAAATCTATGTGTCACAGTGTAATCAGGGGAAGATTAACATTTACCTTTGGTGCAAAATATTTTTGCTCAAGTGACCTTATCTATGTTACAGACCTCCATTAAGCTAGGATGCTCAGCTAAAATCTCATGCCAACTATTTTTATCTAAACCAAACACACATAAAACACCAAGCGTCTAAGCGAGCTTAAAGCACAACATGTCGCTCTGTTAAGAGTGTACATCCCTGCTTGTACAACCATCCAAATATCTCTCATCTTACACACACATGCGACCACTCCACTGAAAGTTGAGCACCTGCTGACATCAGCTGTATCATATCGCTATAAAACACAAACTCATGGACCAATCAGTCAGATGAAACTAACAAACGCACAGAAAGCAGCGTCCCAACAGAATGCAGTTTCACACAAAGTAAAAAAGAAAAGGCGTGAAGAAAACATCAGCCGATCCAGAGCCTTAACTCTGTATTGGAGAAACAAAATCTGCTTTGAAAAACAGACAGAGAGTTTCACGCCGTACAGGTGAAGAATGGACTAAACAAGATGGCTCAGAGCGCTACACATAGGGACGCTCGGTCACACCCCTTGTCGTCGCTTTGTAATGTCCTTATCATAACACACAGAGTACCACAACTCAGTGTCACACTGATTTCACTTATTTTCATGTACTACAGTTTGAAGTACATTTGTTGCCAATTGACTGTTTGATTTAAAAATCTTTTTGAGATTATTTTCTTAAGAATAGTCAAATGTGTCTAATAATATGGATTATTAAACATATAGACGGTAATTGTCCGAATTGGTCCCGTGTGCTGGTAACAGATCTTAGGACCCAAATGCACGACATGTAACTAGGCAGATTGGTTCTTCTGTTTTCATCAAAGACTCACTTACAGAAAACCAGAGAGAAGACCAAAAGCAGAAGCCCAAACTGAACTGAACACACCCACATACAATGTGCAATGCAGTACAAGCAGTGACAGTATTTTAAAGCCATATGTATATAACATTTAGATATCAAGCTGTGGTGAATGAAGCATGTCCTTTACTTAAGTAAAAGTACTAGCAGCTCACTGTAGAAATACTGTTGCAAGTAAAAAGCACTGCCTTGAAAATAACAATTAAAAGTATGGAAGTTTAAAAGGGGAAATGTAGTATTATTTTATTATGGATTAATCCACTGATTAGTTTCTGTGATAATTCATTGTAAAAATTCATATTTCTTTGTTTGTCAGTCTAAAGCATAAAATAATTACAAACGGTTGGAAACAAATGAGATTTCATTTTACACTACTCATTTATTCTTGTTGATGGGATGATTTCATATTCCTTCAAGTATTTTCATTGTGATATAGCTTGTAACTCCAACAATCATTGAGCAAAGGCACCATCTCCTGGACAAAATCTGAAAGACACGTTGAGCAAGAAACCTTGTCAAGCCAGGACCGGCAAAGGTTAACATTAACTTGCATATAAAAACGATTTGCCAATTTTTAGTCTGCACAAACTGAATCAACGGTTGGGTCGAAATATTTAAGTAGCACATCGGCACAGTGCCATCCTGGCTCTGGCTAAATCTACATCTGTCCACCGCAGAGGCTCCATCCACAACCTGGAGGAGGAACTAGGAGAAATGACTGTGTAACTAAATCTTTCAACCTCAAACAAAATAATAACGTTATATTATCAAAATATACGTGTAGGTTACACTTTATTTGGCTAATGTCTGCCCACAGATTCTTATAGTAGTGTTACAATAGTATTTGTACATTTCAACAGCAACAACATTTCATCGTCATTTCAGAATTACAGCAGTTCACTCAAGTAAAAGTCATCCAGTATACAAGAGAAGTACCTGGTTTTAAAAGTACTTAAGTATCAAATGTAACGTACTACGAATTCAAATGTATAGATCTGATTAAAAGCAACCTATCTTTCTAAATACAGTGTGAGTTACACCGAGTCCCAGCAAGGCAAGTTATATTTTCTGAGCTGCAGTTTCTAAACACCACTTCTCATCAGCATTTATCAATAAATGGTGTATTTCACTCCAACATTGTTCATATACAGAGGCTGGAAAGCAACCAAGACAGGGACAGACAACAGATGCGTTGCTAAACTCGGTTAGACACACAGACTAGAAAGGCACATTGACATTACTGTTATCAGCTGACATCAGACTTTCAGAGTAGTGAACACATGTTTATATTTGCATTTACTCACTTGGCTTTTATCCAAAGCAACATTTGAGGTACATATGCATCAACAATGCATCAATACAGCACAAGATCTA
>NW_024042367.1:0-35169 GCF_014851395.1 Micropterus salmoides | reverse complement strand
AATATTTTGTTCAGCATTATTTCCAAGTTTATTGCGGGATCTCTGTGTGAAAGCGCAAGCACATTTGACCTGATTTTAGCCCAGCCCCCAGCTAATTTTAAAATTGTGACAGAATTCTGCCAATCCATTGTTGTGTTGTTGATTAATTAACCGAACAACCCCCTTACAGCCAGAGTTAATACAATGTGATGGTTATATTCTACTTAGATGCATCAGTTCCAATGTACGGGTTTGTGCATCTTACTCACTAGAATATTTAAATGGAACAGAGCCAGCGTTCCACCCGTGCTTTTGCTACCACAACAAGTCAAAATGTCTGCTAGGAGAAGGCCTGGTCCTTTAAAAGGCCCTGCACATTCTTGTGTTTGTTTAGTTATCGCTAATTAAACATCTGCTCAGGTGGAGGGTGGAAACGGCTATGCTGGGAATTAAGTGAGCTCACCGAACTTCATGGCCTAAAAGTACAGTTACAGTAGCAACAGTAACAGTTTTTACTCTGGTAGTGGCCATATTGGGAATGGAACATGCAAACATAATGACGTTTCTATTTCCCAGCACAGCACATCAATGTTTTACACAAAGACAAATGTTTGAATGTGTCCATTACGTGGGTTGAATGAAGAAAACTGGGAGGGTGAGGATATTTGTAGAGTGGACATATAATGTGTCAGCATAGACTGTTGGTGTGGGTACTAGATCTCTCTGCAGGGCAACTGGACATGCACAGACTGTTAGACTTCCGTATCTCCATCTATATCCTGTTACTTTTGATTATGGGTAATTATTGGGTCTCTGCCAATAGTATTACAAAGAGTACAGTCTATACTTGCTCTATATGAAAAGTGCCCTTGTTAGGAATTGGTGCTATATAAATATACCTGAATTGATTTCAGCATAGCTCCATCTAACTTCCACATGAGCAGAGGCCTAATCAGCCAGAATAACTGCAAACTGCTGTGTGGTGTGCACAGCCTTGAAAAGTAACTGCACACAGGCTGCTCATGCTGGCATCTAGTGGTGGCTGCATGCAATGCCAACACCCAGTGTAGCACAGCAGTTCACAATATGACTGCGCAAACTTTATCAAAGTTGGGTGTGGTACAGAACAATATAGCACAGCAGGCTGAAACCTGTCAGTCCACGACGGGTCAATGCAGCAATGCTTTTCTTCCATAAAAAGATTCAGGGTTAATTGCTCTTTAAAGTGAGATGTTGCAAAGTGCTGTTATCATACTGAGGAGAAGCAGACAGTCGGTCCTGTTGAGAAGCCTCTGGGTGATGCTTCCACTGGTGAGGATAGAATAAGGACAGGCGAGCTCTGACAGCAGACCGCTCATCTCCAGCTGAAAGCTCTCTGCCTCGCTCGGACCTGGGAGGGTAGAAGGACAAACACACCAAACGTGTTGCGAGTAAGACAAATAGTCTGGGTACATCTCACACACAGCAAGCAGTACATCCAGCTACATTGCGTGTTTGGCAATAATCTTCACTGCTGATTTTGAACTTCTACCATCTGTTAAAAGCTTAATAATTATAATAATTATTCACAAAACCCAAACCATAGCATGTTTCATTGAAGTATAACTTTTTTTTTATGCCTTCAGCTAGCAAGAAAAGCAAATATCCCCCTAGCATTATGTTATGTGCTTATATGCTATGTGTTTTCACTACTCAATCCATTCTCTTTACTCTGCATCAGGTGCAACCTCATTTAACAGTGATAAAATATGTCTTACAGTTGGTGGCATGGACATTTTCCTCCAGCTTGCAGTACAGTCTAAGCTCTGAGATGATCCAGGCACAGAGCTTAGTGAACTCAGGTGAAGCGGCTCCTCTGCTCACAGCAGAATCCAGAGCCCCTTCCTCCAACAGAGGGCCCAGGTACCTACAATGGCACCAACACACAGCTCATACAGAAACTAAAACCAGCTTCAATCTGAACCACAACTCTTCCCTTGTCAGTGCAGCACGGCAGTGATGATAAGCAGAACTGATATTTGGTTTAGTGCAGGTTGACACTCAAGACTTGTTGCAAAGTACAAACTGCGTTCCTCAGTGACACCAAACTACATTTTAAAATCGGTTTATTTAAGAAGTCTTTCTTATTGCGAAGCATACATGTGGCTAAAGCACGAAATTGGCGCAGGACCTCTATTAATTACTTGTGAGAAGCCAGTGGATATATCAGCATACGAGTAATTAACCAAGAAACACTGAATCAACAACTCATTTATTTTTAGAAAGTGGGGCTACAACTGGTTGGTAGAAAGGAATGTGCTGGCGCTCTCCTGGTATGAATCATGACGGGAGTAGCTTAGCTGACGCAGCTTGTGGCACAACATGTAAAACCAGACTGTTGGTCTATTAATACAGGCACCCACATAAATGGCTACGGTGGACATAATAGCTATGAAAAGAAATCCGTCACCATCAGATGAACGTTAGCCGTTTTGCTAAAGCAAGCTAACGTTGCACTGTTATGCGCTGGCCAACGAAAGACAGGCAAGGCTGCTCATTGGAACGGCCGCTTCTGCACATGAGCTTCACAAGGCGGCAGACATATCAGGCCTACGTTTTTTGACTTACCCTAAATCTTCAAGAGAGACGAGAATGTCATTCTCCATCCCAATAATCTGTCGTTATACTCTAAAATCACGTATGAAATAAGGTTTTCACATCCGCCAGCTCAGCTGATACACGTTTAACTTCGTCTCTTTGGATTTATTGGCGATTGGCAAACCAGCTTAGCGATGCTTTACCGCCCCCTACCGGACTCTAAACTACTCAAGCCCAAGCCTCTAGGTTCTTCTTCTTCCTTATGGAAATGTATTGGCGGTTGGCACAACAAAATGGTGCATTACCGCCACCAACTGGTATGGAGTGTTGGATCTGAATGACTACTACTTATTTTATACCAAACAAAGCAAAAACAAATCATCAAAAACAAAAAGATTCAGATCCTCTCAATCATATTGATTATTCTAAGATAATGAAAAACAATTCCATAGCACTTATCTCTTGAGTTCTTTCTAAGAATTTCTATTAAATGAAAATGTATTCTTTCCATTGTAAGGTTTTGGATAATTTCCTCCTTTTCCCCTCATACTTCTTACAGTGTACCATGACCTGTTCGATTGTCTCTTGTTGCCCACAGTACTTTATGTTTACCTATTTGAATAAAGTGCTATTTAATCCTGTGTGCCCAAATGTAAGTCTTGATATAAGTCTCTTCTCTCCTGTTTCTTCCTGCACATCTCATTTCTCCCACTGTCCTCTGAATTATGTAAAACCACTGTCCTTTCCCTCTTCCTCCCATTGCTTTTGCCATCTTTCTTCAGCCTCTGTTTAATAATGCTCTTTATTTCCATCTTACTGATGTTAACTGCCACATTGATGTATTCTTTCCTTTGCATCCTTATCTGCCATTTCATTTCCTTTGATTCCAATATGTGCTGGCACCCACATAAATATGACTGCAATGCCCATCATTTGAATTCTATATAATGTTTGCTGTATTTCTATCAAAATGTCTGCTCTGCTGTCTGGGTGACTGCTCTGTAATCTGATTAGTGATGAAGTTGAATCTGAACAAATAATCACTCTCAGTGGTCTTATTTCTTCTATCCATTGCAACAGAATTGCTAGCATTTCTCCTGTGTGTACTGATACATTATCACTAATCCTCTTCTCTATTGTAATATGAAACTCTGGAACAATAAAAGCTACTCCTATCTTATTAACTAAACTCTTTGATGCATCTGTGTAGATCTGGATATAACTGTGGTAACTATTAATATATGCCTGTATAGTATCCATCCATCGTCAACCGCTTATCCTGCGTACAGGGTCGCGGGGGGCTGGAGCCAATCCCAGCTGGCATTGGGCGAAAGGCGGCGTACACCCTGGACAGGTCGCCAGTCCATCGCAGGGCACTTTCGACGAACAACCACTCATGCTCACGCTCACACCTAAGGACAATTTAGGGTCACCAATCAACCTAGGCCACATGTCTTTGGATGGTGGGAGGAAGCCGGAGCTCCTGGAGAGAACCCACGCAGACACGGGGAGAACATGCAAACTCACCTGTATAGTATGTGAATTCAAAATAAACTGTCCCTGTCCCTGTCCTTGTTTTTCTTTTCTAATAGTGTAAGATCTACTGTCGCTTCAGGTAGTACCCAAGGTGGTACTGCTGGCAGTGGTACTGTTGGACTGAATTTTAATTCAGTTAATTCTAACTCTGTTGCTTTTTGTATAACTGTCCACCCAAAGCTTTTTGTTTCCCTCCTCTCCTTTTCCCAACAAGGTTTGTGCTGGGTGATCTTCACTATGGCCCTGTAAATTAACCCAGTAATTCAGAGATAACTGTATTCTTCTCAACTTGTGGGGCATTTCTCCCATTTCCACCTGTAATGCTGCCGTTGGAGTTGTTTTAAAGGCCCCTGTGCATAATCTCAAAGCCTGAAACGGAATGTTTTCTAACTTTTTGAGAGATGTGCTTGATATCCATGTTATTCCCTCATCAAACCATAACCCCCAAAACTTGTTTCACTCTTTCCAATTCTTGATGATATAACTTTAGTTTTACCTCAGTACCAATTCTTTTCTTTGTAAAAATCGCATAGTCATCCGCAAAAGTGAAAACCCCATCCCATTCTCTATTTCCCTGAAAACATCATTAATTATTATGGAGAATAATAAAGGACTTATTATGCTCCCTTCAGGTGTTCTGTTCTCAACAATATATTTTCTTGAATAACTCTTCCCTATTCTAAGTTGTATTAATCTCCCTTGTAAAAAGTCCTTAATCCATCTATATATTCGTCCTTTGATTCCTAATTGAGACAATCCTTCTCTCCACATCATATTGTATGCCTCCTCTATGTCAAAGAAGACAGCCACTACACGCTTACTTGTGCTTTTCTAATTTCATGCTCGAAACATACAGCTGGATCCATTGTATTTCTTCCTTTCCTAAAGCCACATTGGTATTTCGCTATATATCCTTTCTTTTCCATACAGTATGTTAACTTTTCATTTACCATTTTCTCCATTATTTTGCATATGTTGGATGTTAAAGCGTTTGGTCTATAATTCCCCAGATTTGTACAGTCTTTTCCTGGTTTGCGTATTGGCACTACCACAGCCTCCTTCTAGCTCTGTGGCAGTTTCCCATCCACCCATACTTTATAATATAGTTCAAGTAATACATCCTTTGAATTTTCACTGAGCTGGTTTATCATTATATAACAAATCTGATCGTTTCCTGGTGCTGACATCTTGGTTTTCTGGAGATTGCGTTTTAGTTCTGTCATTGTAAAGGGTTTGTTTAATAGGTCATTAGGATTTTCTTCTTGTTGTAACTCTTCATCTCCCTTACTGTTGTTTCCCTCCCTCTTTTTCCCTCTTCACTAATATTATTTGAACTGTGAATTGTTACAAAAGTTTTAGCCAGCATCTCTGCTTTCTCCTCATCTCTCACTGCTATTGTTTGTCCATCATTTAAGACTGGGTACCCAGACTCTCTTTTTATCCCATTCATTCTTTTATCATACCCCAAACTTTACCAATGTCTGTCAAAATTTCCTCCAATATTCTTTCTTTGCAGTTTTTATGATTCTCCTTACATTTGCTTGTAAATTCTAATAATCAATAAGATTCTGAAAACAGTGATTCCTTTTTAACGCTTTAAAAGATTTATTTCGAGATTTTATCGCTCTTTCACATTTCATATTTCCTGCTCTAGTCCATACTTCAATTATTAAATATTTCAACTCTTTTCCTTTCCTCAAAACTCTATATTGCATTCCTTGTTTTATAAACATTATACCTCCTCCTCCACTACCCTCCCCTCTATCTCTACAGATGCTATCACATCCTTTAATAACAAACTCTAATTCTGATTTAAGCCATGTTTCTTGAACGCATATGATTTCTGGTTTATTTTTCAAATCTTTAATAAATCCTTTAAACTCCTGACCATTTGCTATTAAGCTTCTTGCATTCAATTGTACAATAATCAGCTTGTCTTATGACCTGGGCCTCCCGCTTTCCCATCTGCTTCAAGTCTTGTTTTGATTTGCTCCCAAGATACATCTTTTATGGCCAAAAACTTCTCTGCTCTCTTAACTATTATTTTAATTTTCTCGGGTTTTGTGTTTAACTTGATCAGTACAATTGATCACATAGGCCACAAACAAAATAATCTTATCCACTGACAGTTCTGTATTTGTTTTCTCTGTTTGACCTGCGTCTATTCTCGACACCTGGATAACATTGTCAGTATCAACCCTTCCTCTTTGTCCTTGTACTTTCTTCACTGCTTCTGCATAACTTATGTTGTTAACTGTTTTAATCTGCTGTATTTCCACAGCCCTCTTCCTGACTTCACATCCACCATATGTTACCCTGTGTTGGCCACCACAATTACAACATTTATCCTGCACATTTTCCTTACATTCTTCTACTCTGTGCTCACCTCCGCATTTGGGACATCTCTGCTTCCCTTTGCAAACTGCTGCTATATATGCTGCTATACACCAACAGACGTAAAACTCTTTCGTCCCCTGGCCATCAGACTGTACAACAGCTCCTAGTCATGGCAGGGAGGACAATAGACAAAAGAACAATTTCTACTTCCATCTGTACTCTTTACTTCCATTTGCACTCCATCTGTACTGTTTATGGTTTTGCACTGTTTACTGTGGCGACTGTGTTATAAGTTAATATTTCATTTTAATATAGGTTTAATGTATGTATATTTCGTATGCTACTGGATACTTGAATTTCCCTCGGGATAAATAAAGTATCTATATATCTATCTATCTATGCCCATACCTCTGGCTTTTGTAACAGCGTGGTGGTGGAGGAATATAGGGCCTAACTTTCTGGAAGTAAAGACTCCTGAAACTCCAGAAGAGCAGACAAGCTCTCAACCCTTTTACCATTCATTGTTCTCAACAGTCTCTTAATTCTACTCACCTCGCCTCCACTAATACTGCGCTTGAGTTTCTCCAAGTCTTCTTCTACAGGAAACCTGTTATCACTCCCCTTGTTACTCTACTCTCACCCAAAGTCTTTCTCTCACTAATTATTTTCTTGCACACACTTTCGACTTGCAAGGCTTAATTTTTCTGTTCCTCCGTTTTGCATGTTACCAACAAGCTTCCGTCTCTCAAAATCTTTGCCATTTCCACATCTCCTAGCTTCTTTTTTAATTCCCTAGATACTGCTATTGGACTTAAACCAACATGCTCGTCTTCTTTTCTAAACTTGAGGATGATTTTAAATTCCTCTCTCACAGCCCTTTTCCGCACAAACCCACTCCCTTCATCGGAACTGTTCTCTTCCAAATTACATTTACTTCCTTGACTCAAAATCCACCCTACATCTCCTTTCCAATTTACCCCTGTTCCTTGTCCTTTCCTGTTAGCAACTGCAGCCCAGTCGCCAAAATCCATTTCCCCATCTTTCTCTACTTCCTGAGTCGCCATTCTAGTCCAGTCACAAACCAGTTTATGCCAACCACCAAGTCCCACACGTTTGAGCCCAGAAAATGGGGGCTTGTTTGTTCTTTTCTGAATTCTACCATTTCTCAGTACGAGTGTGTTCAAACATTTCGCTCCAAAATCCACCTTTCCAGCCTCTATTTTTTGGAGTAGTTACCTACTAGTAGTTACCTAGTAGGCCTATGTATTTTCAGTGATGTCTTTCAAAGATGGTTTCATAATGCAATCTTGTGTTTGCTTCATCATATATAATTACACGCCATGGTATTGATTTTGAACCACTGCCTCACATAACATGAAAGCTGCTGAAATTTATTTGAATATTGCTGTTAAGATATTATTAGGCTAAGAAAAAATGCTAATATTCAAATTAAATTAAGATGTGTGACCTCTGTAGTCACACTCTGGTAATTAATTGGGTCACATAACATGAAAGTAATAGAATATAAGAAGGATCTCATTATGAAAATATATTATATTTTCTAAAAAAAAATCTATTTAAATATGTATCTAAAATAACCAAATGACAAATTAATAATCAAAATAAGTGTGCAACATGGGGCTATTTTAGTGTAAAGTTTTATTAAAATTCCCAAATGGTCAGGAAAGTTACCATGGAGCGACTGAAAAATAAACACAGCATCCATTTAAAACAGTAACTTAGCCTACTTCATTACTAACTAGTTCATTACTAAAATGTCCCAGCGGTGAAGGTAGAGGTAAACACAAGATTACAGGGAGTAAGAAGGTCTGGATCTGAATGTCAATCAAATCTTAAACTTAAAACTTACTTCACCACAGTACTGTATGTTCAACTGATTCTGGCTGATTACAGTAGGTGCATAAATCATTTGGGTGTGCTATAAAGAGTTCAAGCCCGTATTGTTAGGAGTGTGGTATTTGTGTTCATGTCTTTCCTGTTTAAGTCTGTTTTTGGTTCTATGTTTCTCTGTAGTCTTGTTCAGTTAGTTCCTAGTCCTGTACGTTAGTTAATATCTTTTGTGTTTACTCCTGGTCTTGTGTTCCCTGTTTAGTCTTGTGTATTCCCTTGTTCTTTTACTGTTTCTTTTTAGCTCTGTCGCATTCTTGGTTATTCACTCTGCCCCCCCCTTGTCTGCTTGTCTAAGTGCTCTCTCTGTTGTCTCTGCCTGCCTCTCTGTTTTTCTGCTGTCTCTCTGCCTGCCTCGTTAGCCTCATGTCTGTCACCTGTGTTGCTGCCGCCCTGCTCGTTATCCCTGGTATATATGTGTGGTCTTTCTGTTCAGCCCTTGTCTGGTCATTGTTCGTGTTACTTTCTATGTGCGTTATGATCCCTCATTGTCTGCCTACTCGTCGTGTTTCCCTGCACCGTTGGATTTCTGTTTGGACAGCTTTTGTGTTTCTGGACCTTGTCATCAGCCACTCAGTTTGAAGGTGTGCTCGCTTTTTGTTGCTTGGAATAAACCATCTGAACTTTACCTGCTAGCCTACGTGTCCTGCGTTTGGGTCCTCCAACTTGCTCTACTCTGCCATAACCACCACTGAACGTAACACGTATATCCTATCCTCACGTGGGTAATGATGGTTTCCTTTGATTCCTGCCATGCATTCTTACACTGCCAACATGCATTGGAATAGTATAGAGATGCAGTCCATCTTTACTTACTTATCAGGCGTGCGGGCCCAAGTTGCAGTAGCACACCCTTGTTAATGACTCACATAGAGCTATGCAACATCATCACCTTTTTTTTTTAGTGTGGAATAATACAGACACTTCTCTCTAGGAAATCTTTGTATATTATGAGATTTAAGATTGATTGAACCAGGTTGTAGTAATAAAATAAAATGTATTTGTGACGGAAAGGCAAGAGCAGTCATCCCACCCAGATTTGAACCTGGGTCTACAGGGTACCAAACATGCAACTTGACCACAACGCCAAAGACCCAGGCTTGTTGGTATGGCAGTCACACAGCAGAACGCGATGATGGCTGATGGAAACCATGGCAGACTGGGTGAATGAATGAAGCTGGCGTGACTGGCTTGGAGTTGCAGGTTAAGAGCAGGCGGGCAGGCAGAAGAGCGAGGTGTTCTGGTACGAAGAACGACGGAGTTACTCGGAGAAGCAAACCAACAACTATGAGGAAAACCCAAAGACTAGAACATTCACAATATTAATCTGACAGTAACCACCACAGTAGCTAACTGAAGAATCTGGCAACGAATGACTAGAAAACTGGGCTTGATATACTGCAGGGCTGATGAGCTGATGAGAAGCAGGAGTGTGTCACTGACTCTAACTACGATACTTGGAGGAGAGAAAGTAATAGCCATACCCACAGCACACAGACACAGGGGCTGTGTCCGAAAAGTATAAACAAAATCTCCTTTCCTAAACATCTTTCCTTGACCTCGATGGAAAACATCATGAGGTCAAGGAAAAATGTGAAGGAGAATTCATAAGGACTTAGGAAAAGAGGACCGTGGGGCTAAGGGAAGCCGACTGCGCTTTTCTAGGCGATGTTACTGAAGTGACCTACCGTGATGAAACTACAATGTTCTGAAGATGGACTACAAAAACCGCATCTTTGACACTGCACCCCGTGTGTTTTATAAAGACAGTAAAAAGGCCTAGGCTACAGGGTAGCCTACCAGTTACCAAATAATGGAAAGGGTTGTCACATAGAGAATGCTCACACTCACCCTCCTGCCCAACCACATTTATCAACATGAATCCCAATTATTGTATGTAAACACAGTGTGACACACACAGAATGACAGTAACTATGGAGAGACAGAGAGAGACAGAGAGAGAGAGCGACCCACCAAGTGAGAGAAGGTGCTGATCAAATATATGCGCTGCGCGCAGCTCTTTCATCAAATAAAGTTTTACCCATAGCCCAGTTAAAAAAATAATAATTCGAAAATCAATATGTGGCGGACAGTGTTGATGTGATCAACGCTGACTGCAGAATGATCATTGCCTTTATTTTAAGGTGAGGGTGTCAGCATCTGTGACTGAAATAAAATTAATTAATGATATTGCTGAAGGCTGCAATACATAACGTGAGCCTACACGCTGCAACATTATCCTCACTTTGATCATTTTACAAGACTATAACAGCTTGCATATAGGTCTCAGTTATTGTTGACAGTTCAAGACAAAGGCTATGCATTTTAGCAAGTTATGGCGTAAGAGAACTGCGATGGACTGGCGACCTGTTCAGGGTGTACCCTGCCTTTCGCCCGATGTCAGCTGGGATTGGCTCCAGCCCCCCGCGATCCTGTAAGCAGGATAAGCGGTTGACGATGGATGGATGGCGTAAGAGAAAAAAGGCTTAATAGCCAATGGTAACTTGATCAACATCCTTTATCCATCATGGTCTGCGATTTCTTTTTTTTGTTGTTGTAGAAAATAAAACACTTTATAGCATATTTCAACAATCGAAGTGAAAATAGTGTTGAAACAGATTACAGCAAATCCAAAAGAAAACAAACCAAAAGAAAGAAGGAAATTGTGAGTCTTATTCAAGAATCATAATGTGCGTCTGTATTGCTAGGATTTTGCTAAATGTGGTCGATTGATTTTATCATTTGAGTTTGAGAACGTGCATCGCTTTAAATGTTGCAGCCACAAGGAATTGTGGGACGGCATTATCTCCTTTCTTTTCATAAAGGTAGGTGTACCCTATGCTAAAGGAGATATGAAAGGAAGCATTGAGGCACCTTTCCTTAGCTTTTAGAGAATTCGAACAGTTCTTATCATGGCTGCCACTGAAATACTTCTGGATCATTTTACTCAGTTAGGAAACTTCCTAAGCAAAAAAGACTTTTCGGACGCAGCCAGGGCCTTTCCAGAAGTATTTACTACTCCATCCCCTAAATTCAATTCAATTCAATTTTATTTATATAGTGCCAAATCACAACAACAGTTATCTCACAGCGCTTTTCATAAAAGAGCAGGTCTAGACCGTACTCTATGATGCTATTTACAGAAGCCCAACAATTCCCACCAAGAGCAGCACTAGGCGACAGAGGCAAGGAAAAACTTCCTTTTAAGAGGCAGAAACCTCGAGCAGAACCATGGCTCAGGCTGGGCGGCCATCTGATTTTATTTAATTTAAGAGATATTTTTAAAATATATATTTTTTAACACCCACACACACACTTACTGTATTATTTATTTTATTTTTAATATATTTGTATTTTTTAACACATACACACACACACACACACACACACACACTTACTGTATCATTTCTTTATTTTATATTTAATATATTTTTATTTTTTTAACACACACACACACACACGCTTACTGTTTTATTTCTTTATTTTATTTTAATTTATAATATTTTTTTTGAGAGGATGGAAGGAGAGAGAGGGGAGGAGGCAGCCTACACAATATACACACAGAGGTACAGACAGTAAAGGTGAGGTTGCTATAGACTGAATGAATAATGGTACAGATTTATAGTAGTGTTAATGATAACAATCATAATGTTAATGATTATAATAACAATAATAACAATAGGACTAGTAACAATAGTCAGGTGACCCGCAACCACAGATCCAGACTCCCACAGCTCCAGAGCCAGAAACACCTGCAGGAAGTGATAGGAGGAGAGAGGAGAGGGACGAGAAAGTTGTGTTAACATGCAATAATGGGATGAGGTTGCATACAGAGGGAGAGCTAGTAGAGGAGAGAGGAGCTCAGTGCATCATAGGAAATCCCCCGGCAGTCTAGGCCTATAGCAGCATAACTAAGGGATGGTTCAGGACTCACCTGAGCCAGCCCTAACGATAAGCTTTATCAAAGAGGAAAGTCTTAAGCCTACTCTTAAATGTGGAGATGGTGTCTGCCTCCTGAACCCAAACTGGAACCTGGTTCCACAGGAGAGGAGCTTGATAGCTGAACGCTCTGGCTCCTAGTCTACTTTTGGAGACTCACAAGTAACCCTGTATTCTGGGAGCGCAGTGCTCTGGTGGGGTAGTAAGGTACTATGAGCTCTTTAAGATAAGATGGTGTCTGGTCTACGGAGGACTGTCTATTGCGTCATCAACTGACCCTGCCCATACCCACGTGCGGGGAAGCGCCGCTCCTGTCGCCTAGCAACCTTCATAGCTGCGGTCCACCGGCATGGAGACGAATTTGGAGACTAATATTTTAATATTGTGGATTGTAAAGAGGCCAGAGGCCTGGCCAGGTGATCCACTCAGGCAAAATCACTCAATAGGAGGAAGGCCAAGGCTGGTGAAGATCCGTCAAATATCAGCTCTTTCAAAAACCATCCAGTCCTTTGAGTTCAGTAATCCTTTTAGTTAAAAGTTAAGAAAACTTGTTGTATAAAAATATCAAACATCACTTGAGGAAAATGTGATAAAACAGATTTCTGAGAGCCCAAGTCTTGTGACCACACCAGAGGTTGTCTATATCCAGGGTAAAGCCTAAGAAACTAAGAAACTTACATTTTATATGTATTTAGGTACTATAGGCTTCTGAAAGCTAACAGTGATGTTAACCACAGTTAACGTAGTTATTGCTACTGCCATTTCACTTTAACAACATAATTTCATATTTAAAAAACCTAACCTTACTTTAATATTAAAATATTGACACTGTTTTTGTCATTGATCAGCTAAAGCAAGATGAATAGAAAGATATACAAGCCTTATCTAACTAAGCTCTCTACACTTCATAACAGTTGTTCTTCTCCTTGTATCCCTAAACCAGCCCAGGCCCCTGTACTGCAGGATAAATCTGAGTGTTCCAGTGCTGGACTGGTTTTTTTACCAAGCTGGATTTTTGAGCAGGGAGGCCCTGGGAGTGCTACTGGGCCTCCTAAACCAGGAACGGAGACACGGATGGGGTGCCACGATTGAGAACCTGGTGTTTCTCTTCTTGCTAGCAAGTGGGACATCATACAGGCTGGTGTTTGCAATGCCTCGATCCACTGTCCACCGCATCGTCCACAGAGTCACTGAGGAGGTGCTGGCCATTCGCCACAAGGTTATCCACCTACCGAAGAGCCAGGATGAGTTACAACCGATATCCCGTGGGTTTGCAGGACTGGCAAGACACAGAGCCTTTTTTACCGGCATTTCATCCTTGCAGACGGAGGGTAGCCGTGCCTCCGGCACCCACTCCCCCTCATCACTCCTTACAAGAGGCCAATACAAGGTGTGGGAGCCCAGCGCTTCAACAGCCATCACTCCAGGGCACGCTCCATTGTAGAGCGTGCTTTTGGGATGATGAAGACCAGATTCCGGGCCATCTTGCTGCAAGCGCTGAAGGTGCACCACACCTTTGTACCTCACGTCAGTATTTTTTTTAAATTACACTAATGAGTAAATCAACAGACTGATTCATCAAAAAGCATAAATGTTTGTTTTTCAGACTGAAATATATTTTTAACCATTTCAGGTCATAACAACATGTGCCATCCTCCACAACATCTGCCTTGGGGCTGGTGACATTGTGGCCCCAGAGGATGAGCCTGAGGAGGATGAGGGGGAGAACGGTTTGGAGACGGTCAGTGGTGCTCCCTGGCGTAACCAGCTGTCTGCAGAGGTGTCTGCCCTTGAGGAGGTGCTCCCTGACCACCAATATTTTTAACAGGCTAGTAAAAGATCGGTAAATTCTGCCTGTTGAAATATTTTGTGTGATTTATTTTGTCAAAATAAGATTGCAAACTAGTATTTTGTGTGCACAGCCTATGTTATATATATTATTTAAGGATTCTTTTTCGGCAAGTCTCTCTAGTAGAGAGAACAGCCTGTCCATCCTCTCTCTGCTCTCCTGTGCTCTCCTCTCCTCTGCCTCTCTCTCCAACCTCATGTCTTCCTTCAGTAGCTGAAGCAGCTCATCCTCTCTGTCCCTCTTTCTCTTTCTCTTTCTCGGCTGGCTCTCCTCCTCCTCCTCTTCCTCCTCCTGGTCACCCACTGCAGCACTTGGCCCTGGTGTGTCCTCGGGGATAGAGGCAATTACGACAGGTGGGGTGGTGGAATGCTTCTGTCCCAACACCTCATCCATGAGGACAAACCAGCGTCAAGTTGCAGCAGTGGGCTTCCTACCTACACCCTCTCCTGACCCCGGACACTTGCAATCCTAAGGCACAGGAAATCAATCAGGGTAAATAACAACAGCAGAAAAACAAATTTCAGCAACTGTGTTTATTAACGTGCATGACCACGTACAAGGTAAATGTATTATATTAAAACAGAGTTGTAAGATGAATGCACTTTGTAGTTCCCTTTATGCTACACGGTGATCGATTTATACAAAAATTATAATAGCATATATACAGAATATAAAAATTTTAAATCACACATACATACTTTGTATTTTATTTTTTTTAATTGTCCCACTTTTTTTTTGCTTGGAGGGAAGTCACCTTCCTCCACAGGCCCATTTTCTCCAAAATTGTCCTAATCACAGAGAAACAAAAGAAATGTTAATTTTGTGAAGACTGGAAAAGGTGACAGGGCAGGACGGAGAAACAAAAACCCAACAAAAGGTTGCCCCATCTACTGGTTGTCATATTGTTAAAGGCTTTGTATAGGATGGGGGCTCATTTAACTGTAACTTTAAGTACAAGATGATTAAATGCAGATATTACAAAAGGGCTATCGATACTTTAATTACCTCCAAGCCACATTGGCAGAAAATTTTGTCCCGGTGAAGAGGTGGTCGCTCTCCTCCCTCAGTTTAATAAAGAGGGCAGTTTGCTCCTTGCTCCCTAAAACAAAACAACATGTAAGTTTTTTGCTTCACATCACCAAACAGTAAGTAGCATAAATCGCAAAATAACCTAGTGATGTTAACCGTGTACTATATCCCAACGTTTTTGCAACCGTTAAACGTCAACTGTCTGAAAACCAAGCAGGGTTCACAACCTGTCTAACGTTAAATTAGTCTAACGTTAAATTAGTCTAACGTTACGTGGTATTTTTATGTACATAATATGAAGTATAAGTGATGTATAATATTGCGACAGTCTCGGTAAGACGTAGGTCTGACTCTGAACCTCTCAGATTTTAAGTGAAGACGTTAAAGGCTTTATTTTTGAGGTTGTAACTTGTTCAGCCGAGTTGCATTTAACGTTAGCACATCAATAACCTCAGGTAACGTTAGCTCACCAGTTAATCACTTAACTCACGTTAACTTATTCCACAATACTATTCTTTAAATGACACATTGCGCTTTTATGCCTCTTGTTATTTTTACATTTGTGTAGTTGGCTTTTGAAGTGAGTTGAAATCCAATACTTACATTTATAGGTAAGATTTTGGGGGCTCAACTCCACAGCCACAGCCAACGCCGTTATCTACACTGGGACAATAAACCGGCGTGCAATGAATCTCGGGATACCTGGGGCTGTGAAGGATCCAGCTGTTGGAGCCTCCAAACGGAGGAAAAGAAGGCTGCATTTCTCGGTCGCATTTCGAAATGGGACAGCCTAGTCGCATCGACTGTGACGTATTCAGTCTTCAAATGCAGCCTTCGAAGTGCTTGCTCTTCGTGGGAACTGTTGGGCTTCTGTAAATAACATCACAGAGTACGGTCTAGACCTGCTCTTTTATGAAAAGCGCTGTGAGATAACTGTTGTTGTGATTTGGCGCTATATAAATAAAATTGAACTGAATTGAACCCATTTTCTGGGTTAGTTGTGTTGGGTTAAAATTATGGGTTATTTTTTCAGAGAGTAACCATTTTCTGGGTTTAGGGCTAATATTTTAACCCAATTCCTGGGTTGTTTTGGTTTCTGGGTTATTTTTCAAAGAGTAACCCATG
The DNA here is from genome assembly GCF_014851395.1 of Micropterus salmoides. Classification (NCBI taxonomy): domain Eukaryota; kingdom Metazoa; phylum Chordata; class Actinopteri; order Centrarchiformes; family Centrarchidae; genus Micropterus; species Micropterus salmoides. The sequence continues at coordinate 18,890 of NW_024042367.1, read as the reverse complement.
TTCTGGGTTATAGGGTTGGCTTTCTCTCTCTCAAATTCAAATGAATTTTATTGGCATGACTGTATAGCAACCACCCCGCAGTTGTTCTGGAATTTTCTCACAACAGTTGTTTGAAATAACTGTTTATTACCATCATCATCTGTTCCACCTGTGTTCTGTTAATCAATGTTCATCTGTGTTAGTATTTAGTTCCTTCAGTTCAGTCAGTCTTTGGCCGTTCTACTTTGTAGTCTTGTTTAGTGTGTGTACATCCAACCCTTTTGGAGTTACTTTATTAGTAAAACGTTTGAATTGGAACTTTGGATGACTCCTCTTCTGCCTACACCACACAGTGACAGATACAATGTAATTAATGTTATTTTCTGAAATAAGGCATACTGGCATAGTAACCCAAGTTAGGTTATTTTTGACCCAACTCCTGGGTTAAAAAGGGACCAACTAATTTCTGGGTTATTTCAACCCAGATATTGGGGTTGTTCTTTTGACCCAGAAGTCGGGTTATATTAACTACAATGTTTTTGAACCCAACACTTGGGTCAGATATTTAAGTCAAAAAGAATTACCCAATTTTCGGTAGAGCAGGTTACGTCCAATTTTCGGTAGAGCAGGTTACGTCTCAAGGTCTATGGGTATCCTGGATGTAACAAATGCGTGGCTTCCCACTCTTCCCATTCCCAACAAGGCCAGAACACAGTAAATACAACTAAGCAGTTTTATTTTTACCGTCGGAGATGAGCAGTGCCCAAAACAACAACAACAACAACAACAACACCACTCTAAGAAAACCTAAAACTTTCCTAAACCCAAAAACAAAGTAAAAAAATGACAAAGCTCTAAACTAGGCTTCCAATTCAAAAAACAGGAGAAAAAAATGGTGCAAACAAAAAGGGCTTCTCACTGCTAGTAGCTGACACAATATAGCTGCAACAAAGAAAACAAAATGGCAAAGCCAACAAAACAAGGTTGTCATAAGACAATAATCAGAATGACTAAGGTAAACTACTTACAAAGTCTAATGTGTTCACTTACAATCTAAGTCTAATATACTCACAACAGTTCTCTACTTACAATGAACACAGACATAGCACACAGGCTCAGGTTAGGAATGGCAGAGAGAGAGAAGAGTTCCTGTCAGTGGGGCTTAAGATGGCTGCTGTCATCCAGGTGACCAATCAGGAGTCTCCAATCACCTCTGCAGGGCCAATCCAGTGTGCGAACCTGTTCGCTATTACCTGCATACACTCACACACACTCTAAGGAAGAAGAGCTGACAGTGCAAGGAGAGAGATAAATAAATAACAAAATATGACCCCAGGGTCATAACAAATGTGAGTATTATATATGACTGGGAGGGGTGGATTCATTTAGGCTAAAATATCCTCCATCACCCAGCCAGGTTTCAGTAAGACAAAATAAATCAATATCATTATCTGATATTAGTTCATTTACTAGTACACCTTTAGAAGAGAGAGATCTGATGTTCAAGAGTCCACATTTAATTTTCCTATTTGTTTTCACTATTGCTCTTGTGCTTTTAATTTTTATGAGTTTTTTATGCACAGCTCCTCTTCTGTTTGCTTTTGATTTAAATAATTTCAATGGTTGGGAGAGAGAAACTGTCACTATAGGGTTTTCACTAAGTAACTCCTGAAATGGAGGAGCACAGAAGTGTGTTAGACTGCGACTCTGCCTCCACAGAGCTGTTTGAAGAAATTACTTCTACAATTCAGAGACAAATTTCATTGAGTGATACACTTTAACTAAGCAACTGTGTTTTTTAATGCTTTGAAATTACTTTATAGTTGGGTTGTCAATCTGATGGGATTGAATGCAACAGAGTTTTTCTCATCAACATCTCCATTTAGTCTTTATTATTACCTGAACACAGACACTAACTTTGTTTCTCAATACAGTAAGTGCTTTTGTTGGGGCAGTTTTGCTGACCTCTGAATCTTCAGGTGTGTGAACTGTGTCATTTAAAAGGATCAGTAAGAGATTCACGTCAGTTTTGTTCACATTCTGCAAATGAAGTGCAAGACAAATATATGAGTTGGGGTGGAATTCTCACATGAACCCTACATGTAGATGACAGTTTTTGGAGACATGTAATGATTCTTGCTTTCTCACAAGCTGTCTTGGGGGTCTTTTTGCAGAAAGTGCCATTTGGAGAAGAAATTCAGTGCTAACTCTGCTTCTTTGTATTGCTTTAAAGTACTCCTGATGGAGCTGCAATGGCAGGCCACCATGTGTAAATGAGTTGCATCAAGAAAACTCATTGGAGTCTAATTGACCGCTCGTCAACTTCTAATGGAATGCATGAATTTAAGATGACTATTGTCCATCAAATACAAATAGTGCTATTGTTCATTTCGCAATGTCAAGATCAGTGAAACTTCAAGAAAAAGAAGGCGGAGTTGGGTGGCAATGGCTTCAAACTACATTTAAGATGGGCAGATCTGTGCAAGAAACACCACTTGTGCTGCCACTGGGAAAGACAGCACAGAAAATGCTAGAAAGAAACATCTGGACTACGGAGAAGAGAGGAAGATTGCTCACTGCAAGTATGTGATATTGGCCCAACATGAGCTTTGAGTTTTGTCTGAATTAGGTAAGTGCTACTTGTTGGGGAGGTTGTACATGTCAAAGCCACAAACTGTAACTGAAGAGAGACAGCATTAAAATAACGTTCAGATCACCTCAAATGGAGACACTGATGATTCTTGTGTTCATAAGTGCTTCTCTTTGGGGTTGTCTTGGTTGTGAGTTCTTCAACAGAGTCAGTTTCACATCATTTTAACATAACCAGCTAACCATAACTTTGTCACCAACATCACCCAAACACAGCACTGACTTGAGTTATGAATTCAGTAAGTGCTTTTTGTTGGGGTAGTGTTGCTGACCTCTGAAGTCTAAGGATCCCTATAAGGAATATATTAGAACAATCATTCTAGATCATTTGTTACTGGGTGAAGAATCCTCTTTTGAACACGTTTAGCAGTCAGTAATATTACCCTAACTTGAGCATTGACTTGACTGTTGAATTCAGTAAGTGCTACTTGTTGGGGAAGTTGAAAATGACAAAAGCAACTGGATTTTTTGGTGCCATATTTTGTGAGAATCAGCCCCAGATCACCTCAAATGGAGACACTGATGATTCTTGTGTTCATAAGTGCTTTTCTTTGGGGTTGTCTTGGTTGTGAGTTCTTCAACACATATCACAGTCAGTTTCACATATTTTAACATAACCAGCTACACCATAACTTTGTCACCAACATCACCCAAACACAAGCACTGACTTGAGTTATGAATTCAGTAAGTGCTTTTGTTGGGGTAGTGTTGCTGACCTCTGAAGTCTAAGGATCCCTATAAGGAATATATTAGAACAATGATTCTAGATCATTTGTTACTGGGTGAAGAATCCTCTTTTGAACACGTTTAGCAGTCAGTAATATTACCCTAACTTGAGCATTGACTTGACTGTTGAATTCAGTAAGTGCTCCTTGTTGGGGCAGTTGAAAATGACAAAAGCAACTGGATTTTTTGGTGCCATATTTTGTGAGAATCAGCCCCAGATCACCTCAAATAGAGCCACTGGTGATTATTGTGTTCATAAGTGCTTCTCTTTGGGGTTGTCTTGGTTCTGACATGTTCCTTGATTGAATCCACTCCACAGAGCTGTTTGAAGAAATTACTTCTACAATTCAGAGACAAATTTCATTGAGTGATACACTTTAACTTAAGCAACTGTGTTTTTTAATGCTTTGAAATTACTTTATAGTTGGGTTGTCAATCTGATGGGATTGAATGCAACAGAGTTTTTCTCATCAACATCTCCATTTAGTCTTTATTATTACCTGAACACAGACACTAACTTTGTTTCTCAATACAGTAAGTGCTTTTTGTTGGGGCAGTTTTGCTGACCTCTGAATCTTCAGGTGTGTGAACTGTGTCATTTAAAAGGATCAGTAAGAGATTCACGTCAGTTTTGTTCACATTCTGCAAATGAAGTGCAAGACAATATATATGAGTTGGGGTGGAATTCTCACATGAACCCTACATGTAGATGACAGTTTTTGGAGACATGTAATGATTCTTGCTTTCTCACAAGCTGTTGGGGGTCTTTTTGCAGAAAGTGCCATTTGGAGAAGAAATTCAGTGCTAACTCTGCTTCTTTGTATTGCTTTAAAGTACTCCTGATGGAGCTGCAATGGCAGGCCACCATGTGTAAATGAGTTGCATCAAGAAAACTCATTGGAGTCTAATTGACCGCTCGTCAACTTCTAATGGAATGCATGAATTTAAGATGACTATTGTCCATCAAATACAAATAGTGCTATTGTTCATTTCGCAATGTCAAGATCAGTGAAACTTCAAGAAAAAGAAGGCGGAGTTGGGTGGCAATGGCTTCAAACTACATTTAAGATGGGCAGATCTGTGCAAGAAACACCACTTGTGCTGCCACTGGGAAAGACAGCACAGAAAATGCTAGAAAGAAACATCTGGACTACGGAGAAGAGAGGAAGATTGCTCACTGCAAGTATGTGATATTGGCCCAACATGAGCTTTGAGTTTTGTCTGAATTAGGTAAGTGCTACTTGTTGGGGAGGTTGTACATGTCAAAAGCCACAAACTGTAACTGAAGAGAGACAGCATTAAAATACGTTCAGATCACCTCAAATGGAGACACTGATGATTCTTGTGTTCATAAGTGCTTCTCTTTGGGGTTGTCTTGGTTGTGAGTTCTTCAACAGAGTCAGTTTCACATCATTTTAACATAACCAGCTAACCATAACTTTGTCACCAACATCACCCAAACACAAGCACCGACTTGAGTTATGAATTCAGTAAGTGCTTTTTGTTGGGGTAGTGTTGCTGACCTCTGAAGTCTAAGGATCCCTATAAGGAATATATTAGAACAATGATTCTAGATCATTTGTTACTGGGTGAAGAATCCTCTTTTGAACACGTTTAGCAGTCAGTAATATTACCCTAACTTGAGCATTGACTTGACTGTTGAATTCAGTAAGTGCTACTTGTTGGGGAAGTTGAAAATGACAAAAGCAACTGGATTTTTTGGTGCCATATTTTGTGAGAATCAGCCCCAGATCACCTCAAATGGAGACACTGATGATTCTTGTGTTCATAAGTGCTTCTCTTTGGGGTTGTCTTGGTTGTGAGTTCTTCAACACATATCACAGTCAGTTTCACATCATTTTAACATAACCAGCTACACCATAACTTTGTCACCAACATCACCCAAACACAAGCACTGACTTGAGTTATGAATTCAGTAAGTGCTTTTTGTTGGGGTAGTGTTGCTGACCTCTGAAGTCTAAGGATCCCTATAAGGAATATATTAGAACAATGATTCTAGATCATTTGTTACTGGGTGAAGAATCCTCTTTTGAACACGTTTAGCAGTCAGTAATATTACCCTAACTTGAGCATTGACTTGACTGTTGAATTCAGTAAGTGCTCCTTGTTGGGGCAGTTGAAAATGACAAAAGCAACTGGATTTTTTGGTGCCATATTTTGTGAGAATCAGCCCCAGATCACCTCAAATAGAGCCACTGGTGATTATTGTGTTCATAAGTGCTTCTCTTTGGGGTTGTCTTGGTTCTGACATGTTCCTTGATTGAATCCACTCCACAGAGCTGTTTGAAGAAATTACTTCTACAATTCAGAGACAAATTTCATTGAGTGATACACTTTAACTTAAGCAACTGTGTTTTTTAATGCTTTGAAATTACTTTATAGTTGGGTTGTCAATCTGATGGGATTGAATGCAACAGAGTTTTTCTCATCAACATCTCCATTTAGTCTTTATTATTACCTGAACACAGACACTAACTTTGTTTCTCAATACAGTAAGTGCTTTTTGTTGGGGCAGTTTTGCTGACCTCTGAATCTTCAGGTGTGTGAACTGTGTCATTTAAAAGGATCAGTAAGAGATTCACGTCAGTTTTGTTCACATTCTGCAAATGAAGTGCAAGACAAATATATGAGTTGGGGTGGAATTCTCACATGAACCCTACATGTAGATGACAGTTTTTGGAGACATGTAATGATTCTTGCTTTCTCACAAGCTGTCTTGGGGGTCTTTTTGCAGAAAGTGCCATTTGGAGAAGAAATTCAGTGCTAACTCTGCTTCTTTGTATTGCTTTAAAGTACTCCTGATGGAGCTGCAATGGCAGGCCACCATGTGTAAATGAGTTGCATCAAGAAAACTCATTGGAGTCTAATTGACCGCTCGTCAACTTCTAATGGAATGCATGAATTTAAGATGACTATTGTCCATCAAATACAAATAGTGCTATTGTTCATTTCGCAATGTCAAGATCAGTGAAACTTCAAGAAAAAGAAGGCGGAGTTGGGTGGCAATGGCTTCAAACTACATTTAAGATGGGCAGATCTGTGCAAGAAACACCACTTGTGCTGCCACTGGGAAAGACAGCACAGAAAATGCTAGAAAGAAACATCTGGACTACGGAGAAGAGAGGAAGATTGCTCACTGCAAGTATGTGATATTGGCCCAACATGAGCTTTGAGTTTTGTCTGAATTAGGTAAGTGCTACTTGTTGGGGAGGTTGTACATGTCAAAAGCCACAAACTGTAACTGAAGAGAGACAGCATTAAAATAACGTTCAGATCACCTCAAATGGAGACACTGATGATTCTTGTGTTCATAAGTGCTTCTCTTTGGGGTTGTCTTGGTTGTGAGTTCTTCAACAGAGTCAGTTTCACATCATTTTAACATAACCAGCTAACCATAACTTTGTCACCAACATCACCCAAACACAAGCACTGACTTGAGTTATGAATTCAGTAAGTGCTTTTTGTTGGGGTAGTGTTGCTGACCTCTGAAGTCTAAGGATCCCTATAAGGAATATATTAGAACAATGATTCTAGATCATTTGTTACTGGGTGAAGAATCCTCTTTTGAACACGTTTAGCAGTCAGTAATATTACCCTAACTTGAGCATTGACTTGACTGTTGAATTCAGTAAGTGCTACTTGTTGGGGAAGTTGAAAATGACAAAAGCAACTGGATTTTTTGGTGCCATATTTTGTGAGAATCAGCCCCAGATCACCTCAAATGGAGACACTGATGATTCTTGTGTTCATAAGTGCTTCTCTTTGGGGTTGTCTTGGTTGTGAGTTCTTCAACACACATATCACAGTCAGTTTCACATCATTTTAACATAACCAGCTACACCATAACTTTGTCACCAACATCACCCAAACACAAGCACTGACTTGAGTTATGAATTCAGTAAGTGCTTTTTGTTGGGGTAGTGTTGCTGACCTCTGAAGTCTAAGGATCCCTATAAGGAATATATTAGAACAATGATTCTAGATCATTTGTTACTGGGTGAAGAATCCTCTTTTGAACACGTTTAGCAGTCAGTAATATTACCCTAACTTGAGCATTGACTTGACTGTTGAATTCAGTAAGTGCTCCTTGTTGGGGCAGTTGAAAATGACAAAAGCAACTGGATTTTTTGGTGCCATATTTTGTGAGAATCAGCCCCAGATCACCTCAAATAGAGCCACTGGTGATTATTGTGTTCATAAGTGCTTCTCTTTGGGGTTGTCTTGGTTCTGACATGTTCCTTGATTGAATCCACTCCACAGAGCTGTTTGAAGAAATTACTTCTACATTTCAGAGACAAATTTCATTGAGTGATACACTTTAACTTAAGCAACTGTGTTTTTTAATGCTTTGAAATTACTTTATAGTTGGGTTGTCAATCTGATGGGATTGAATGCAACAGAGTTTTTCTCATCAACATCTCCATTTAGTCTTTATTATTACCTGAACACAGACACTAACTTTGTTTCTCAATACAGTAAGTGCTTTTTGTTGGGGCAGTTTTGCTGACCTCTGAATCTTCAGGTGTGTGAACTGTGTCATTTAAAAGGATCAGTAAGAGATTCACGTCAGTTTTGTTCACATTCTGCAAATGAAGTGCAAGACAAATATATATGAGTTGGGGTGGAATTCTCACATGAACCCTACATGTAGATGACAGTTTTTGGAGACATGTAATGATTCTTGCTTTCTCACAAGCTGTCTTGGGGGTCTTTTTGCAGAAAGTGCCATTTGGAGAAGAAATTCAGTGCTAACTCTGCTTCTTTGTATTGCTTTAAAGTACTCCTGATGGAGCTGCAATGGCAGGCCACCATGTGTAAATGAGTTGCATCAAGAAAACTCATTGGAGTCTAATTGACCGCTCGTCAACTTCTAATGGAATGCATGAATTTAAGATGACTATTGTCCATCAAATACAAATAGTGCTATTGTTCATTTCGCAATGTCAAGATCAGTGAAACTTCAAGAAAAAGAAGGCGGAGTTGGGTGGCAATGGCTTCAAACTACATTTAAGATGGGCAGATCTGTGCAAGAAACACCACTTGTGCTGCCACTGGGAAAGACAGCACAGAAAATGCTAGAAAGAAACATCTGGACTACGGAGAAGAGAGGAAGATTGCTCACTGCAAGTATGTGATATTGGCCCAACATGAGCTTTGAGTTTTGTCTGAATTAGGTAAGTGCTACTTGTTGGGGAGGTTGTACATGTCAAAAGCCACAAACTGTAACTGAAGAGAGACAGCATTAAAATACGTTCAGATCACCTCAAATGGAGACACTGATGATTCTTGTGTTCATAAGTGCTTCTCTTTGGGGTTGTCTTGGTTGTGAGTTCTTCAACACAGTCAGTTTCACATCATTTTAACATAACCAGCTACACCATAACTTTGTCACCAACATCACCCAAACACAAGCACTGACTTGAGTTATGAATTCAGTAAGTGCTTTTTGTTGGGGTAGTGTTGCTGACCTCTGAAGTCTAAGGATCCCTATAAGGAATATATTAGAACAATGATTCTAGATCATTTGTTACTGGGTGAAGAATCCTCTTTTGAACACGTTTAGCAGTCAGTAATATTACCCTAACTTGAGCATTGACTTGACTGTTGAATTCAGTAAGTGCTCCTTGTTGGGGCAGTTGAAAATGACAAAAGCAACTGGATTTTTTGGTGCCATATTTTGTGAGAATCAGCCCCAGATCACCTCAAATAGAGCCACTGGTGATTATTGTGTTCATAAGTGCTTCTCTTTGGGGTTGTCTTGGTTCTGACATGTTCCTTGATTGAATCCACTCCACAGAGCTGTTGAAGAAATTACTTCTACAATTTCAGAGACAAATTTCATTGAGTGTACACTTTAACTTAAGCAACTGTTTTTTAATGCTTTGAAATTACTTTATAGTTGGGTGTCATCTGATGGGATTGAATGCAACAGAGTTTTTCTCATCAACATCTCCATTTAGTCTTTATTATTACCTGAACACAGACACTAACTTGTTTCTCAATACAGTAAGTGCTTTTGTTGGGGCAGTTTTGCTGACCTCTGAATCTTCAGGTGTGTGAACTGTGTCATTTAAAAGGATCAGTAAGAGATTCACGTCAGTTTTGTTCACATTCTGCAATGAAGTGCAAGACAAATATATATGAGTTGGGGGTGGAATTCTCACATGAACCCTACATGTAGATGACAGTTTTTGGAGACATGTAATGATTCTTGCTTTCTCACAAGCTGTCTTGGGGGTTTTTTGCAGAAAGTGCCATTTGGAGAAGAAAATCAGTGCTAACTCTGCTTCTTTTATTGCTTTAAAGTACTCCTGATGGAGCTGCAATGGCAGGCCACCATGTGTAAATGAGTTGCATCAAGAAAATCATTGGAGTCTAATTGACGCTCGTCAACTTCTAATGGATGCATGAATTAAGACTATTGTCCATCAAATACAAATAGTGCTATTGTTCATTTCGCAATGTCAAGATCAGTGAAACTTCAAGAAAAAGAAGGCGGAGTTGGGTGGCAATGGCTTCAAACTACATTAAGATGGGCAGATCGTGCAAGAAACACCACTTGTGCTGCCACGGGAAAGACAGCACAGAAAATGCTAGAAAGAAAACATCTGGACTACGGGAAGAGAGGAAGATTGCTCACTGCAAGTATGTGATATTGGCCCAACATGAGCTTTGAGTTTTGTCTGAATTAGGTAAGTGCTACTTGTTGGGGAGGTTGTACATGTCAAAAGCCACAAACTGTAACTGAAGAGAGACAGCATTAAAATCACGTTCAGATCACCTCAAATGGAGACACTGATGTTCTGTGTTCATAAGTGCTTTCTTTGGGGTTGTCTTGGTTGTGAGTCTTCAACAGAGTCAGTTTCACATCATTTTAACATAACCAGCTAACCATAACTTTGTCAAACATCACCCAAACAAAGCACGACTTGAGTTATGAATTCAGTAAGTGCTTTTTGTTGGGGTAGTGTTGCTGACCTCTGAAGTCTAAGGATCCCTATAAGGAATATATTAGAACAATGATTCTAGATCATTTGTTACTGGGTGAAGAATCCTCTTTTGAACACGTTTAGCAGTCAGTAATATTACCCTAACTTGAGCATTGACTTGACTGTTGAATTCAGTAAGTGCCTTGTTGGGGCAGTTGACAATGACAAAAGCAACTGGATTTTTTGGTGCCATATTTTGTGAGAATCAGCCCAGATCACCTCAAATGGAGACACTGATGATTCTTGTGTTCATAAGTGCTTCTCTTTGGGGTTGTCTTGGTTGTGAGTTCTTCAACACATATCACAGTCAGTTTCAATCATTTTAACATAACCAGCTACACCATAACTTTGTCACCAACATCACCCAAACACAAGCACTGACTTGAGTTATGAATTCAGTAAGTGCTTTTTGTTGGGGTAGTGTTGTGACCTCTGAAGTCTAAGGATCCTATAAGGAATATATTAGAACAATGATTCTAGATCATTTGTTACTGGGTGAAGAATCCTCTTTGAACACGTTTAGCAGTCAGTAATATTACCCTAACTTGAGCATTGACTTGACTGTTGAATTCAGTAAGTGCTCCTTGTTGGGGCAGTTGAAAATGACAAAAGCAACTGGATTTTTTGGTGCCATATTTGTGAGAATCGCCCAGATCACCTCAAATAGAGCCACTGGTGATTATTGTGTTCATAAGTGCTTCTCTTTGGGGTTGTCTTGGTTTGACATGTTCCTTGATTGAATCCACTCCACAGAGCTGTTTGAAGAAATTCTACTTTCAGAGACAAATTTCATTGAGTGATACACTTTAACTTAAGCAACTGTGTTTTTTAATGCTTTGAAATTACTTTATAGTTGGGTTGTCAATCTGATGGGATTGAATGCAACAGAGTTTTCTCATCAACATCTCCATTAGTCTTTATTACCTGAACACAGACACTAACTTTGTTTCTCAATACAGTAAGTGCTTTTTGTTGGGGCAGTTTTGCTGACCTCTGAATCTTCAGGTGTGTGAACTGTGTCATTTAAAAGGATCAGTAAGAGATTCACGTCAGTTTGTTCACATTCTGCAAATGAAGTGCAAGACATATATGAGTTGGGGTGGAATTCTCACATGAAACCTATGTAGATGACAGTTTTGGAGACATGTAATGATTCTTGCTTTCTCACAAGCGTTGGGGGTCTTTTTGCAGAAAGTGCCATTTGGAGAGAGAAATTCAGTGCTAACTCTGCTTCTTTGTACTTTAAAGTATCCTGATGGAGCTGCAATGGCAGGCCACCATGTGTAAATGAGTTGCATCAAGAAAACTCATTGGAGTCTAATTGACCGCTCGTCAACTTCTAATGGAATGCATGAATTAAGATGACTATTGTCCATCAAATACAAATAGTGCTATTGTTCATTTCGCAATGTCAAGATCAGTGAAACTTCAAGAAAAAGAAGGCGGAGTTGGGTGGCAATGGCTTCAAACTACATTTAAGATGGGCAGATCTGTGCAAGAAAACCACTTGTGCTGCCACTGGGAAAGACAGCACAGAAAATGCTAGAAAGAAACATCTGGACTACGGAGAAGAGAGGAAGATTGCTCACTGCAAGTATGTGATATTGGCCCAACATGAGCTTTGAGTTTTGTCTGAATTAGGTAAGTGCTATGTTGGGGAGGTTGTACATGTCAAAAGCCACAAACTGTAACTGAAGAGAGACGGCATTAAAATCACGTTCAGATCACCTCAAATGGAGACACTGATGATTCTTGTGTTCATAAGTGCTTCTCTTTGGGGTTGTCTTGGTTGTGAGTTCCCAACATATCGAGTCAGTTTCACATCATTTAACATAACCAGCTACACCAACTTTGTCACCAACATCACCCAAACACAAGCACTGACTTGAGTTATGAATTCAGTAAGTGCTTTTTGTTGGGGTAGTGTTGCTGACCTCTGAAGTCTAAGGATCCCTATAAGGAATATATTAGAACAATGATTCTAGATCATTTGTTACTGGGTGAAGAATCTCTTTTGAACAGTTTAGCAGTCAGTAATATTACCCTAACTTGAGCATTGACTTGACTGTTGAATTCAGTAAGTGCTCCTTGTTGGGGCAGTTGAAAAATGACAAAAGCAACTGGATTTTTTGGTGCCATTTTTGTGAGAATCAGCCCAGATCACCTCAAATAGAGCCACTGGTGATTATTGTGTTCATAAGTGCTCTCTTTGGGGTTGTCGGTTCTGACATGTTCCTTGATTGAATCCACTCACAGAGCTGTTTGAAGAAATTACTTCTACATTCAGAGACAAATTCATTGAGTGATACACTTTAACTTAAGCAACTGTGTTTTTTAATGCTTTGAATTACTTATAGTTGGGTTGTCAATCTGATGGGATTGAATGCAACAGAGTTTTCTCATCAACATCTCCATTTAGTCTTTATTATTACCTGAACACAGACACTAACTTTGTTTCTCAATACAGTAAGTGCTTTTGTTGGGGCAGTTTGCTGACCTCTGAATCTTCAGGTGTGGTGAACTGTGTCATTTAAAAGGATCAGTAAGAGATTCACGTCAGTTTGTTCACATTCTGCAAATGAAGTGCAAGACAAATATATGAGTTGGGGTGGAATTCTCACATGAACCCTACATGTAGATGACAGTTTTTGGAGACATGTAATGATTCTTGCTTTCTCACAAGCTGTCTTGGGGGTCTTTTTGCAGAAAGTGCCATTGGAGAAGAAATTCAGTGCTAACTCTGCTTCTTTGTATTGCTTAAAGTATCCTGATGGAGCTGCAATGGCAGGCCACCATGTGTAAATGAGTGCATAAGAAACTCATTGGAGTCTAATTGACCGCTCGTCAACTTCTAAGGAATGCATGAATTTAGAGTGACTTGTCCATCAAATACAAATAGTGCTATGTCATTTCGCAATGTCAAGATGTGAAACTTCAAGAAAAAGAGGCGGAGTTGGGTGGCATGGCTTCAAAACATTAAGATGGGCAGTCTGTGCAAGAAACACCACTTGTGCTGCCACTGGGAAAGACAGCACAGAAAATGTAGAAAGACATCTGGACTACGGAGAAGAGAGGAAGATTGCTCACTGCAGTATGTGATATTGGCCCAACATGAGCTTGAGTTTTGTCTGAATTGGTAAGTGCTACTTGGGGGAGGTTGTACATGTCAAAAGCCACAAACTGTAACTGAAGAGAGACGGCATTAAAATCACGTTCAGATCACCTCAAATGGAGACACTGATGATTCTTGTGTTCATAAGTGCTTCTCTTTGGGTTGTCTTGGTGTGAGTCTTCACAGAGTCAGTTTACATCATTTTAACATAACAGCTAACCATAATTTGTCACCACCATCACCCAAACAAGCAACTGACTTGAGTTATGAATCAGTAAGTGCTTTTGTTGGGGTAGTGTTGCTGACCTCTGAAGTCTAAGGATCCCTATAAGGAATATATTAGAACAATGATTCTAGATCATTTGTTACGGGGTGAAGAATCTCTTTGAACACGTTTAGCAGTCAGTAATATTACCCTAACTTGAGCATTGACTTGACTGTTGAATTCAGAAGTGCTCCTTGTTGGGGAAGTTGAAAATGACAAAAGCAACTGGATTTTTTGGTGCCATATTTTGGAGAATCAGCCCCAGATCACTCAAATGGAGACACTGATGATTCTTGTGTTCATAAGTGCTTCTCTTTGGGGTTGTCTTGGTTGTGAGTTCTTCAACAGACATATCACAGTCAGTTTCACATCATTTTAACATAACCAGCTACACATAACTTTGTCACCAACATCACCCAAACAAGCATGACTTGAGTTATGAATTCAGTAAGTGCTTTTTGTTGGGGTAGTGTTGCTGACCTCTGAAGTCTAAGGATCCCTATAAGGAATATATTAGAACAATGATTCTAGATCATTTGTTACTGGGTGAAGAATCCTCTTTGAACACGTTTAGCAGTCAGTAATATTACCCTAACTTGAGCATTGACTTGACTGTTGAATTCAGTAAGTGCTCTTGTTGGGGCAGTTGAAAATGACAAAAGCAACTGGATTTTTTGGTGCCATATTTTGTGAGAATCAGCCCAGATCACCTCAAATAGAGCCACTGGTGATTTGTGTTCATAAGTGCTTCTCTTTGGGGTTGTCTTGGTTCTGACATGTTCCTTGATGAATCCACTCCACAGAGCTGTTTGAAGAAATTCTACATTTCAGACAAATTTCATTGAGTGATACACTTAACTTAAGCAACTGTGTTTTTTAATGCTTTGAAATTACTTATAGTTGGGTTGTCAATCTGATGGGATGAATGCAACAGAGTTTTTCTCATCAACATCTCCATTTAGTCTTTATTATTACCTGAACACAGACACTAACTTTGTTTCTCAATACAGTAAGTGCTTTTTGTTGGGGCAGTTTTGCTGACCTCTGAATCTTCAGGTGTGTGAACTGTGTCATTTAAAAGGATCAGTAAGAGATTCACGTCAGTTTTGTCACATTCTGCAAATGAAGTGCAAGACAAATATATATGAGTTGGGGTGGAATTCTCACATGAACCCTACATGTAGATGACAGTTTTTGGAGACATGTAATGATTCTTGCTTTCTCACAAGCTGTCTTGGGGGTTTTTGCAGAAAGTGCCATTTGGAGAAGAAATCAGTGCTAACTCTGCTTCTTTGTATTGCTTTAAAGTACTCCTGATGGAGCTGCAATGGCAGGCCACCATGTGTAAATGAGTTGCATCAAGAAAACTCATTGGAGTCTAATTGACCGCTCGTCAACTTCTAATGGAATGCATGAATTTAAGATGACTTGTCCATCAAATACAAATAGTGCTTGTTCATTTCGCAATGTCAAGATCAGTGAAACTTCAAGAAAAAGAAGGCGGAGTTGGGTGGCAATGGCTTCAAACTACATTTAAGATGGGCAGATCTGTGCAAGAAACACCACTTGTGCTGCCACTGGGAAAGACAGCACAGAAAATGCTAGAAAGAAACATCTGGACTACGGAGAAGAGAGGAAGATTGCTCACTGCAAGTATGTGATATTGGCCAACATGAGCTTTGAGTTTTGTCTGAATTAGGTAAGTGCTACTTGTTGGGGAGGTTGTACATGTCAAAAGCCACAAACTGTAACTGAAGAGAGACGCCATTAAAATCACGTTCAGATCACTCAAATGGAGACACTGATGATTCTTGTGTTCATAAGTGCTTCTTTGGGGTTGTCTTGGTTGTGAGTTCTTCAACAGACATATCACAGTCAGTTTCATCATTTTAACATAACCAGCTACACCATAACTTTGTCACCAACATCACCCAAAACAAGCACTGACTTGAGTTATGAATTCAGTAAGTGTTTTGTTGGGGTAGTGTTGCTGACCTCTGAAGTCTAAGGATCCTATAAGGAAATATTAGAACAATGATTCTAGATCATTTGTTACTGGGTGAAGAATCCTCTTTTGAACACGTTTAGCAGTCAGTAATATTACCCTAACTTGAGCATGACTTGACTGTTGAATTCAGTAAGTGCTCCTTGTTGGGGCAGTTGAAAATGACAAAAGCAACTGGATTTTTGGTGCCATATTTTGTGAGAATCAGCCCCAGATCACCTCAAATAGAGCACTGGTGATTATTGTGTTCATAAGTGCTTCTCTTGGGGTGTCTTGGTTCTGACATTCCTTGATTGAATCCACTCCACAGAGCTGTTTGAAGAAATTACTTCTACATTTCAGAGACAAATTCATTGAGTGATACACTTTAACTTAAGCAACTGTGTTTTTTAATGCTTTGAAATTACTTTATAGTTGGGTTGTCAATCTGATGGGATTGAATGCAACAGAGTTTTCTCATCAACATCTCCATTTAGTCTTATTATTACCTGAACACAGACACTAACTTTGTTCTCAATACAGTAAGTGCTTTTTGTTGGGGCAGTTTGCTGACCTCTGAATCTTCAGGTGTGTGAACTGTGTCATTTAAAAGGATCAGTAAGAGATTCACGTCAGTTTTGTTCACATTCTGCAAATGAAGTGCAAGACAAATATATATGAGTTGGGGTGGAATTCTCACATGAACCCTATGTAGATGACAGTTTTTGGAGACATGTAATGATTCTTGCTTTCTCACAAGCTGTCTTGGGGTCTTTTGCAGAAAGTGCCATTTGGAGAAGAAATTCAGTGCTAACTCTGCTTCTTTGTATTGCTTTAAAGTACTCCTGATGGAGCTGCAATGGCAGGCCACCATGTGTAAATGGTTGCATCAAGAAAACTCATTGGAGTCTAATGACCGCTCGTCAACTTCTAATGGAATGCATGAATTTAAGATGACTATTGTCCATCAAATACAAATAGTGCTATTGTTCATTTCGCAATGTCAAGATCAGTGAAACTTCAAGAAAAAGAAGGCGGAGTTGGGTGGCAATGGCTTCAAACTACATTTAAGATGGGCAGATTGTGCAAGAAACAACTTGTGCTGCCACTGGGAAAGACAGCACAGAAAATGCTAGAAAGAAACATCTGGACTACGGAGAAGAGAGGAAGATTGCTCACTGCAAGTATGTGTATTGGCCCCAACATGAGCTTTGAGTTTTGTCTGAATTAGGTAAGTGCTACTTGTTGGGGAGGTTGTACATGTCAAAAGCCACAAACTGTAACTGAAGAGAGACGCATTAAAATCACGTTCAGATCACCTCAAATGGAGACACGATGATTCTGTGTTTAAGTGCTTCTCTTTGGGGTTGTCTTGGTTGTGAGTTCTTCAACACATATCACAGTCAGTTTCACATCATTTAACATAACCAGCTAACCATAACTTTGTCACCAACATCACCCAAACACAAGCACTGACTTGAGTTATGAATTCAGTAAGTGCTTTTGTTGGGGTAGTGTTGCTGATCTGAAGTCTAAGGATCCCTATAAGGAATATATTAGAACAATTGATCTAGATCATTGTTACTGGGTGAAGAATCCTCTTTTGAACACGTTTAGCAGTCAGTAATTACCCTAACTTGAGCATGACTGACTGTTGAATTCAGTAAGTGCCTTGTTGGGGAAGTTAAAATGACAAAAGCAACTGGATTTTTTGGTGCCATATTTTGTGAGAATCAGCCCAGTACCTCAAATAGAGCCAGGTGATATTGTTCATAAGTGCTTCTCTTGGGGTTGTCTTGGTTCTGACATGTTCCTTGATTGAATCCACTCCACAGAGCTGTTTGAAGAAATTACTACATTTCAGAGACAAATTTCATTGAGTGATACACTTTAACTTAAGCAACTGTGTTTTTAATGCTTTGAAATTACTTTATAGTTGGGTTGTCAATCGATGGGATTGAATGCAACAGAGTTTTTCTCATCAACATCTCATTTAGTCTTTATTATTACTGAACACAGACACTAACTTTGTTTCTCAATACAGTAAGTGCTTTTGTTGGGGCAGTTTGCTGACCTCTGAATCTTCAGGTGTGTGAACTGTGTCATTTAAAAGGATCAGTAAGAGATTCACGTCAGTTTGTTCACATCTGCAAATGAAGTGCAAGACAAATATATATGAGTTGGGGTGGAATTCTCATGAACCCTATGTAGATGACAGTTTTTGGAGACATGTAATGATTCTTGCTTTCTCACAAGCTGTCTTGGGGGTCTTTTTGCAGAAAGTGCCATTTGGAGAAGAAATTCAGTGCTAACTCTGCTTTTTGTATTGCTTTAAAGTACTCCTGATGGAGCTGCAATGGCAGGCCACCATGTGTAAATGAGTTGCATCAAGAAAACTCATTGGAGTCTAATTGACCGCTCGTCAACTTCTAATGGAATGCATGAATTTAAGATGACTGTTGTCCATCAAATACAAATAGTGCTATGTTCATTTCGCAATGTCAAGATCAGTGAAACTTCAAGAAAAAGAAGGCGGAGTTGGGTGGCAATGGCTTCAAACTACATTTAAGATGGGCAGATCTGTGCAAGAAACACCACTTGTGCTGCCACTGGGAAAGACAGCACAGAAAATGCTAGAAAGAAACATGGACTACGGAGAAGAGAGGAAGATTGCTCACTGCAAGTATGTGATATTGGCCCAACATGAGCTTTGAGTTTTGTCTGAATTAGGTAAGTGCTACTTGTTGGGGAGGTTGTACATGTCAAAAGCCACAAACTGTAACTGAAGAGAGACGGCATTAAAATCACGTTCAGATCACCTCAAATGGAGACATGATGATTCTTGTGTTCATAAGTGCTTCTCTTTGGGGTTGTCTTGGTTGTGAGTTCTTCAACAGAGTCAGTTTCACATCATTTTAACATAACCAGCTAACCATAACTTTGTCACAACATCACCCAAACACAAGCACTGACTTGAGTTATGAATTCAGTAAGTGCTTTTTGTGGGGTAGTGTTGCTGACCTCTGAAGTCTAAGGATCCTATAAGGAATATATTGAACAATGATTCTAGATCATTGTTATGGGTGAAGAATCTTTTGAACACGTTAGCAGTCAGTAATATACCCTAACTTGAGATTGACTTGACTGTTGAATTCAGTAAGTGCT
>NW_024042366.1:0-19214 GCF_014851395.1 Micropterus salmoides | reverse complement strand
TGCCAAACAGAAGCGATACCTTAAGGGAGATACACAACCAAGACCACGGCAGTTTTACATCTTACCCAAAATCCACAAGGACCCGGAACAATGGACTCTGCCCTTCGAGTACCTCCAGGCAGACCCATAGTATCGGATTGCAGTAGTGACCTACCGAACGGCAGAATACATAGATTACTTCTTAAATCCTCTGTCTGTCAAACATCCATCTTATGTTAAGGACACTTATCATTTCATTGATATGATAAAAAAATTTAAAATGCCTCCAAGTTCCCTGTTCTTTACCATGGATATAGAGAGTCTCTATACTAATATCGATACCCAGGCAGGTTTACTGGCAGTCCAAAAAATATTTCAAAAATATCCTGATGAAACAGACCAGATGACGCAGTATTAGAGCTTTTGGAAATTAATTTAACCAAAAATGACTTTGAATTTAATGAAGAATATTATTTACAAATTAAAGGAACAGCTATGGGCAAAAGGTTTGCCCCAGCTTATGCCAACATATTTATGGCAAACTGGGAGGAGGAAGCCCTATCCAAATGCCCCAAGAGGCCTCTCTATTATCTCAGGTATTTGGACGATATTTGGGGAATTTGGACATATTCAGCAGGAATTTGACCAATTCATGGATATTTTAAACAACCATGACCCTTCTATTAAATGCAAACACATAACGAATCAAAACTCAATAGACTTTTTGGATACCACAGTTTACAAGGGACCATCGTTCATTCAGAACCACACATTGGATGTTAAAGTGTTCTTAAAAAGACGGATACACATGCCCTTCTTTTTAAAACAAGTTTTCACCCAAACACACATTTAAGGGCATTGTGAAATCCCAATTGTTGCGATTCAGTCGAATATGTACGCAGACAGAGGATTTTTGGAAAGCAGTCCAAATTCTTTTCAGAGTATTACGTGAACGAGGTTACTCGAGAACCTTTCTGAGACAGTGTCTCAAATCTTTCCAAGTTCAGAAACAGAAATCCCGAAATACAATCATTCCTATAATCACTACATTCTCATCAGCCAGTATGATTCTGAACAATAAGCTGAAAACCAATTTCAAATCAGTAATGATAGATTTGGGGGTGTTACAGAACCATCAAGTAATTTCAGCCTACAGGCAAAAATCTAAAGGACCTTTTGGTACGTGCAAAACTTAAACCCATACGACAACCAAAAATCAATTCTACACCTGAATATTTCTGTAGCCTAAAATTTGTACGCAACAGGGTTAATAAGACTATTTTTGAAATCCCACAAAGGTTTAGCCCTCATACCTCAAACTGTATCTACATTATTTTCTGCTCCAAATGTGGAATACAATACATTGGGGAGACCAAGAATTCTATTTCAACTCGTATGACACAACACAGATATAAATCAGGAATAAAAAGGAAACTCAGATCCCCATAGTTAAACATTTTATTTTCCATGGCTTGCTGGCTGTTAGAGTGGCAGGGATCCAAAGCAATTCCTTTTGGACGGACACTGAAAGAAAGAAAATTGAAAGAAAATGGATCTACCTATTAAGTACAATAGAACCATCAGGATTGAACAAAAAATATAATTAGACTGACAAATTAGGTTAAAAAGTTAGAGTTCATGGAATGAAGGCCTAACACAAATTTTCTCTCCCCAGTCTTCCCAATTTTTCTCCATCTTCCTTAATTTTCCTACAGTTACCCTGAATTCTATTCCTAATCCTAACCACGCCCCGACCTCTTATCCTAACCCTAACCATTTTACACCCTTGCCTAACCCTAACCAGATTGACCCCAAATTATGTGGACGTTTAGTTAATAAAAATTATATATCATCTATCAGTTAAAATTAAAAGTCACATCTCATTTAACAACAATTGGCATGCAAGGGGTTAAAAAGCAAACATGATTCTAGACCTATTAAAGCAATTATTGACATACAAGGGGTTAAAAACAAATTCGTTGTTATTCTATCAGTAACACTAATTAAACGGTAATAATTCCAAACAATAACAGTGTGCAAAGGGTTAAAAACACATGATATAAGTCCTTAAAAAAACATCTATGGGCCTACAACAACAAACAATTCATCCAACAACATCATTGACTATTTTTTTAAAAACTACTTGTAATTCAATAGATGTAACAAGGTATATAACTAAATCAGCCTAAAAATACTATAAAATTCTAATTGGCATAATCCAGAATAGAAGGGGTTAAAAACAAATTCATTTTAACTCAATATAAAACACTCATTAGTATCCAAGGGTTAAAAAACAGACAAATTCCTATGAGGCAGAATGACAAGCACGGGAGACTATAAATTGAGGGGAGTGGCCTCCTCCTTCCTTCATTCTTACTCTGACTCTCCATGAGGCAACATCTCAGCCAGCCTGCCAGTTTCAGCATTCTTTTCTCACCTGTATTGTGCCTTAGCCTGAAGAAGACCCATTGGGGTCGAAACGTCGCGCACGGGCACACACAGTAGAATTAATTTTTTTACAGAAAGCTTAAATTTAATTTTCGTTCGAAAAAAATAATTTTTCCGTTATTTTGAATCTTTTCGGTTTTTAATTTTAAAAAAACAATTTCAGTTATTTCTGAGAGTAAAAACTTTTTTTCGCTTTTAGGTTATAGAGGGCTTAATAAGACCACTCAGTCATGAGCCTCACTCATGGCGACGGATGGACCGTGGTGCGCCGCGGCGGACGACGCCGACCCCCTGGACAGGGGGTCTATGAAGATCGTCCACAAACAGGTTTTGACGGACGTCAAAACCACTTCTTACCGTGGGGGAAGGGACTACCGGGGGAAGGACCGTGCACTCCTGTCTCCCATCGTGATGGGGGGTCAGGTTCAGTTCCCCTTCCCTAACCAGCCTGCGCCTCCCTTGGGACGTCCCCGACCTTTACCTGGCAGATATTTAGGCCCACAATCCCAATCTTATGCTTCGGTGGTTCGCCAGGCCAACCCCAAAACAATTAGGGGGCCTTCCAACTCTGGATATCAGGGTCCAGGGACCAGACCACGCCAACAACACCCAGACCGTGTTTTTTCTGTTAATAGGAGCCAACCGGTGGTGCCAACTGACCCCAAATTCGGTCAATTGGTACGCAAGATGCACAAGGTCATCAAAATGGTACATCACCTGCAGAATGTCACCCCGGAACCGGATAAATCAGAACCCTTCATGATTTCCCGCATGGTGAACATTTTGTCCTCCATGATCAAACCGGCAGCCCCCACCTCAGATACCCTGGACCTCATTGTAGGTAATGCCAAGAACTGGGGTTACACCACTTTGGTGATCCTGGAAGACCATTACAAGGCGGGATTGGGGACCCTTTTGGAGGACCTCTCCCGGGAACTGGTTCCACAGTGGAACACAGCTTTTGTGGTGGCCACAAAATGGGCCCGCAAGAACCTGCCTCGTATAAAACAAGAGGTCATAGACCATGCCGAGGCATTGATCTCAGCTTGTGAACATTCAGAAACGGTTCCAGACCAACGAGAAAAACTGCCACCACAGAACAAAAGCACAGAACAACAACCACCACCACCACCACTACAGGACACAAACACGAACAACAACCACCACCACAGGACACCAACACGGAACAACAACCACCACCACAGGGCATAAATACGCAACGACCAAAGTCTCCGCAACACACACCACCAGCGACAATTTCGTTGCCAACAGAAATCCCACAGCTAAGAACAACAGCAGTAGGGGACCAAAGGGAAGAGCTCACTCATCAATCCCCTAAGGCACAGAGACTCCCTCGAAAATCCACGAAACCGACTCGGGAAGTCGCACAGACTAACCTCATAGGCCTGGAAATAGGGGGGGATGAATTTTCTCAGTCCGATAACAGGGATTCCCCTCGAGCTACAAAACCGGGTGCAAACCATTCATTGCTGGATGAGGATTTGTGGTCGAATTTGGACACTACTCCCATTTTAGGTCTTGAAATGGGTTCAGCATCTCCACGAGGGGCCGAGGCAGGATCACCTCGAGCTCACCAAAGGGCAGTCCCCTTTCAGGGACCCCCAGAGGACCCGAATGGTACAAGTGAAGGAGATTCAAGGATGGAAAATACCTCCACTCCACAACCATACTTTTACAAGGTCAAGAGACACATCACTACAGACCGCAAAATGGTCGACTGGGGCCTCAATGTGAGTAAGAAATGGCTCATCATTGGGGATTCCAATCTCTCCAGGATACCAATGTACGCCATACCGGACCTACAGATGGAGAGCTATCCAGGGGCCAATTTCCGGCATGCTCAGTCGATTCTGTCGAAGGCATCGGGCCTCGTGACAGTGGAGAAGGTGGTTCTCTCATTTGGCCTTAACTGCCGTGGACAAAAAGCCAAAGAGACTTCCGTAAAGCAGTTACAGGCGGCAGTTAGGGAGGCGAAGAGACAGTTTCCCTTTGCAGAGATTTGGATCCCACTTATAAATTTCTCTTCTTCCTTGCCCAGGGAAGAACAGCTAAGCCTGCAAACGCTGAACCATCATATCTCCAAAAACATGCCTTTCCTTTCTCCTTCCAACCTCAGACTTCCAAACAGAAAGGGACGGGGTGCATTGGACTCGAGATACAGCCCGAGCAATGTTCCACCATTGGCTTGACTGTTTAAACTTAAGGTCCCCGTAAGTCTCTCGGAAGAGGGGGTCAAGGGGTCAAAATCCCCTTCGTGCCATAATGTTATAGTGTTGGCAAAGGATTTTAGCCCTTCAAGAGCCCAACTGGAGGTACTGAGTAGGGGCTTGACCTTTGTTCCAACGATAGATTTAGTCAAAAATCAAAAAAGACAATTACAATTGGACATTCAAAATTATCACCGGAAAGTAAAACTGACAACGTATTTCAAAAATAATAGGGATCGTCAGCCACTGCCGTTCATGCCACCATCAACGTGGACACCACCTGACCATAAATTACTACCGGAAATTAATCTCTTAATTCATCGGGACAATTTGGAATTTAAAAAATGTTTCAAATTCTATAAAGAACAACCCAATTTATCACAGCATGAAGTTACTGCACTCAGAGAACTGATGCACAAAAAACACATTGTTATAAAACCCGCAGACAAGGGGAGTGGGTAGTAATACTGGGACGGGATCAGTATATAACAGAGGCTCAACGTCAATTAAATAACAAGACCTATTACAAAAAATTGGAGGCACCCATCTTCCATCAGACCATTCCGGTAGTACACGAGATTATAGATAAATTACATAAGCAAAATTCATTAATGCCAAACAGAAGCGATACCTTAAGGGAGATACACAACCAAGACCACGGCAGTTTTACATCTTACCCAAAATCCACAAGGACCCGGAACAATGGACTCTGCCCTTCGAGATACCTCCAGGCAGACCCATAGTATCGGATTGCAGTAGTGAGACCTACCGAACGGCAGAATACATAGATTACTTCTTAAATCCTCTGTCTGTCAAACATCCATCTTATGTTAAGGACACTTATCATTTCATTGATATGATAAAAAAATTTAAAATGCCTCCAAGTTCCCTGTTCTTTACCATGGATATAGAGAGTCTCTATACTAATATCGATACCCAGGCAGGTTTACTGGCAGTCCAAAAAATATTTCAAAAATATCCTGATGAAAACAGACCAGATGACGCAGTATTAGAGCTTTTGGAAATTAATTTAACCAAAAATGACTTTGAATTTAATGAAGAATATTATTTACAAATTAAAGGAACAGCTATGGGCAAAAGGTTTGCCCCAGCTTATGCCAACATATTTATGGCAAACTGGGAGGAGGAAGCCCTATCCAAATGCCCCAAGAGGCCTCTCTATTATCTCAGGTATTTGGACGATATTTGGGGAATTTGGACATATTCAGAGCAGGAATTTGACCAATTCATGGATATTTTAAACAACCATGACCCTTCTATTAAATGCAAACACTAACGAATCAAAACTCAATAGACTTTTTGGATACCACAGTTTACAAGGGACCATCGTTCATTCAGAACCACACATTGGATGTTAAAGTGTTCTTTAAAAAGACGGATACACATGCCCTTCTTTTTAAAACAAGTTTTCACCCAAAACACACATTTAAGGGCATTGTGAAATCCCAATTGTTGCGATTCAGTCGAATATGTACGCAGACAGAGGATTTTTGGAAAGCAGTCCAAATTCTTTTCAGAGTATTACGTGAACGAGGTTACTCGAGAACCTTTCTGAGACAGTGTCTCAAATCTTTCCAAGTTCAGAAACAGAAATCCCGAAATACAATCATTCCTATAATCACTACATTCTCATCAGCCAGTATGATTCTGAACAATAAGCTGAAAACCAATTTCAAATCAGTAATGATAGATTTGGGGGTGTTACAGAACCATCAAGTAATTTCAGCCTACAGGAAAAACAAAAATCTAAAGGACCTTTTGGTACGTGCAAAACTTAAACCCATACGACAACCAAAAATCAATTCTACACCTGAATATTTCTGTAGCCTAAAATTTGTACGCAACAGGGTTAATAAGACTATTTTTGAAATCCCACAAAGGTTTAGCCCTCATACCTCAAACTGTATCTACATTATTTTCTGCTCCAAATGTGGAATACAATACATTGGGGAGACCAAGAATTCTATTTCAACTCGTATGACACAACACAGATATAATATCAGGAATAAAAAGGAAACTCAGATCCCCATAGTTAAACATTTTATTTTCCATGGCTTGCTGGCTGTTAGAGTGGCAGGGATCCAAAGCAATTCCTTTTGGACGGACACTGAAAGAAAGAAAATTGAAAGAAAATGGATCTACCTATTAAGTACAATAGAACCATCAGGATTGAACAAAAAATATAATTAGACTGACAAATTAGGTTAAAAAGTTAGAGTTCATGGAATGAAGGCCTAACACAAATTTTCTCTCCCCAGTTCCCAATTTTTCTCCATCTTCCTTAATTTTCCTACAGTTACCCTGAATTCTATTCCTAATCCTAACCACGCCCCGACCTCTTATCCTAACCCTAACCATTTTACACCCTTGCCTAACCCTAACCAGATTGACCCCAAATTATGTGGACGTTTAGTTAATAAAAATTATATATCATCTATCAGTTAAAATTAAAAGTCACATCTCATTTAACAACAATTGGCATGCAAGGGGTTAAAAAGCAAACATGATTCTAGACCTATTAAAGCAATTATTGACATACAAGGGGTTAAAAACAAATTCGTTGTTATTCTATCAGTAACACTAATTAAACGGTAATAATTCCAAACAATAACAGTGTGCAAAGGGTTAAAAACACATGATATAAGTCCTTAAAAAAACATCTATGGGCCTACAACAACAAACAATTCATCCAACAACATCATTGACTATTTTTTAAAAACTACTTGTAATTCAATAGATGTAACAAGGTATATAACTAAATCAGCCTAAAAATACTATAAAATTCTAATTGGCATAATCCAGAATAGAAGGGGTTAAAAACAAATTCATTTTAACTCAATATAAAACACTCATTAGTATCCAAGGGTTAAAAAACAGACAAATTCCTATGAGGCAGAATGACAAGCACGGGAGACTATAAATTGAGGGGAGTGGCCTCCTCCTTCCTTCATTCTTACTCTGACTCTCCATGAGGCAACATCTCAGCCAGCCTGCCAGTTTCAGCATTCTTTTCTCACCTGTATTGTGCCTTAGCCTGAAGAAGACCCATTGGGGTCGAAACGTCGCGCACGGGCACACACAGTAGAATTAATTTTTTTACAGAAAGCTTAAATTTAATTTTCGTTCGAAAAAAATAATTTTTCCGTTATTTTGAATCTTTTCGGTTTTTAATTTTAAAAAAACAATTTCAGTTATTTCTGAGAGTAAAAACTTTTTTTCGCTTTTAGGTTATAGAGGGCTTAATAAGACCACTCAGTCATGAGCCTCACTCATGGCGACGGATGGACCGTGGTGCGCCGCGGCGGACGACGCCGACCCCTGGACAGGGGGTCTATGAAGATCGTCCACAAACAGGTTTTGACGGACGTCAAAACCACTTCTCTTACCGTGGGGGAAGGGACTACGGGGGAAGGACCGTGCACCTCCTGTCTCCCATCGTGATGGGGTCAGGTTCAGTTCCCCTTCCCTAACCAGCCTGCGCCTCCCTTGGGACGTCCCCGACCCCTTTATCCTGGCAGATATTTAGGCCCACAATCCCAATCTTATGCTTCGGTGGTTCGCCAGGCCAACCCCAAAACAATTAGGGGGCCTTCCAACTCTGGATATCAGGGTCCAGGGACCAGACCACGCCAACAACACCCAGACCGTGTTTTTTCTGTTAATAGGAGCCAACCGGTGGTGCCAACTGACCCCAAATTCGGTCAATTGGTACGCAAGATGCACAAGGTCATCAAAATGGTACATCACCTGCAGAATGTCACCCCGGAACCGGATAAATCAGAACCCTTCATGATTTCCCGCATGGTGAACATTTTGTCCTCCATGATCAAACCGGCAGCCCCCACCTCAGATACCCTGGACCTCATTGTAGGTAATGCCAAGAACTGGGGTTACACCACTTTGGTGATCCTGGAAGACCATTACAAGGCGGGATTGGGGACCCTTTTGGAGGACCTCTCCCGGGAACTGGTTCCACAGTGGAACACAGCTTTTGTGGTGGCCACAAAATGGGCCCGCAAGAACCTGCCTCGTATAAAACAAGAGGTCATAGACCATGCCGAGGCATTGATCTCAGCTTGTGAACATTCAGAAACGGTTCCAGACCAACGAGAAAAACTGCCACCACAGAACAAAAGCACAGAACAACAACCACCACCACCACCACTACAGGACACAAACACAGAACAACAACCACCACCACAGGACACCAACACGGAACAACAACCACCACCACAGGGCATAAATACGCAACGACCAAAGTCTCCGCAACACACACCACCAGCGACAATTTCGTTGCCAACAGAAATCCCACAGCTAAGAACAACAGCAGTAGGGGACCAAAGGGAAGAGCTCACTCATCAATCCCCTAAGGCACAGAGACTCCCTCGAAAATCCACGAAACCGACTCGGGAAGTCGCACAGACTAACCTCATAGGCCTGGAAATAGGGGGGGATGAATTTTCTCAGTCCGATAACAGGGATTCCCCTCGAGCTACAAAACCGGGTGCAAACCATTCATTGCTGGATGAGGATTTGTGGTCGAATTTGGACACTACTCCCATTTTAGGTCTTGAAATGGGTTCAGCATCTCCACGAGGGGCCGAGGCAGGATCACCTCGAGCTCACCAAAGGGCAGTCCCCTTTCAGGGACCCCCAGAGGACCCGAATGGTACAAGTGAAGGAGATTCAAGGATGGAAAATACCTCCACTCCACAACCATACTTTTACAAGGTCAAGAGACACATCACTACAGACCGCAAAATGGTCGACTGGGGCCTCAATGTGAGTAAGAAATGGCTCATCATTGGGGATTCCAATCTCTCCAGGATACCAATGTACGCCATACCGGACCTACAGATGGAGAGCTATCCAGGGGCCAATTTCCGGCATGCTCAGTCGATTCTGTCGAAGGCATCGGGCCTCGTGACAGTGGAGAAGGTGGTTCTCTCATTTGGCCTTAACTGCCGTGGACAAAAAGCCAAAGAGACTTCCGTAAAGCAGTTACAGGCGGCAGTTAGGGAGGCGAAGAGACAGTTTCCCTTTGCAGAGATTTGGATCCCACTTATAAATTTCTCTTCTTCCTTGCCCAGGGAAGAACAGCTAAGCCTGCAAACGCTGAACCATCATATCTCCAAAAACATGCCTTTCCTTCCTCTCCTTCCAACCTCAGACTTCCAAACAGAAAGGGACGGGGTGCATTGGACTCGAGATACAGCCCGAGCAATGTTCCACCATTGGCTTGACTGTTTAAACTTAAGGTCCCCGTAAGTCTCTCGGAAGAGGGGGTCAAGGGGTCAAAATCCCCTTCGTGCCATAATGTTATAGTGTTGGCAAAGGATTTTAGCCCTTCAAGAGCCCAACTGGAGGTACTGAGTAGGGGCTTGACCTTTGTTCCAACGATAGATTTAGTCAAAAATCAAAAAAGACAATTACAATTGGACATTCAAAATTATCACCGGAAAGTAAAACTGACAACGTATTTCAAAAATAATAGGGATCGTCAGCCACTGCCGTTCATGCCACCATCAACGTGGACACCACCTGACCATAAATTACTACCGGAAATTAATCTCTTAATTCATCGGGACAATTTGGAATTTAAAAAATGTTTCAAATTCTATAAAGAACAACCCAATTTATCACAGCATGAAGTTACTGCACTCAGAGAACTGATGCACAAAAAACACATTGTTATAAAACCCGCAGACAAGGGGAGTGCGGTAGTAATACTGGGACGGGATCAGTATATAACAGAGGCTCAACGTCAATTAAATAACAAGACCTATTACAAAAAATTGGAGGCACCCATCTTCCATCAGACCATTCCGGTAGTACACGAGATTATAGATAAATTACATAAGCAAAAATTCATTAATGCCAAACAGAAGCGATACCTTAAGGGAGATACACAACCAAGACCACGGCAGTTTTACATCTTACCCAAAATCCACAAGGACCCGGAACAATGGACTCTGCCCTTCGAGATACCTCCAGGCAGACCCATAGTATCGGATTGCAGTAGTGAGACCTACCGAACGGCAGAATACATAGATTACTTCTTAAATCCTCTGTCTGTCAAACATCCATCTTATGTTAAGGACACTTATCATTTCATTGATATGATAAAAAAATTTAAAATGCCTCCAAGTTCCCTGTTCTTTACCATGGATATAGAGAGTCTCTATACTAATATCGATACCCAGGCAGGTTTACTGGCAGTCCAAAAAATATTTCAAAAATATCCTGATGAAAACAGACCAGATGACGCAGTATTAGAGCTTTTGGAAATTAATTTAACCAAAAATGACTTTGAATTTAATGAAGAATATTATTTACAAATTAAAGGAACAGCTATGGGCAAAAGGTTTGCCCCAGCTTATGCCAACATATTTATGGCAAACTGGGAGGAGGAAGCCCTATCCAAATGCCCCAAGAGGCCTCTCTATTATCTCAGGTATTTGGACGATATTTGGGGAATTTGGACATATTCAGAGCAGGAATTTGACCAATTCATGGATATTTTAAACAACCATGACCCTTCTATTAAATGCAAACACATAACGAATCAAAACTCAATAGACTTTTTGGATACCACAGTTTACAAGGGACCATCGTTCATTCAGAACCACACATTGGATGTTAAAGTGTTCTTTAAAAAGACGGATACACATGCCCTTCTTTTTAAAACAAGTTTTCACCCAAAACACACATTTAAGGGCATTGTGAAATCCCAATTGTTGCGATTCAGTCGAATATGTACGCAGACAGAGGATTTTTGGAAAGCAGTCCAAATTCTTTTCAGAGTATTACGTGAACGAGGTTACTCGAGAACCTTTCTGAGACAGTGTCTCAAATCTTTCCAAGTTCAGAAACAGAAATCCCGAAATACAATCATTCCTATAATCACTACATTCTCATCAGCCAGTATGATTCTGAACAATAAGCTGAAAACCAATTTCAAATCAGTAATGATAGATTTGGGGGTGTTACAGAACCATCAAGTAATTTCAGCCTACAGGAAAAACAAAAATCTAAAGGACCTTTTGGTACGTGCAAAACTTAAACCCATACGACAACCAAAAATCAATTCTACACCTGAATATTTCTGTAGCCTAAAATTTGTACGCAACAGGGTTAATAAGACTATTTTTGAAATCCCACAAAGGTTTAGCCCTCATACCTCAAACTGTATCTACATTATTTTCTGCTCCAAATGTGGAATACAATACATTGGGGAGACCAAGAATTCTATTTCAACTCGTATGACACAACACAGATATAATATCAGGAATAAAAAGGAAACTCAGATCCCCATAGTTAAACATTTTATTTTCCATGGCTTGCTGGCTGTTAGAGTGGCAGGGATCCAAAGCAATTCCTTTTGGACGGACACTGAAAGAAAGAAAATTGAAAGAAAATGGATCTACCTATTAAGTACAATAGAACCATCAGGATTGAACAAAAATATAATTAGACTGACAAATTAGGTTAAAAAGTTAGAGTTCATGGAATGAAGGCCTAACACAAATTTTCTCTCCCCAGTCTTCCCAATTTTTCTCCATCTTCCTTAATTTTCCTACAGTTACCCTGAATTCTATTCCTAATCCTAACCACGCCCCGACCTCTTATCCTAACCCTAACCATTTTACACCCTTGCCTAACCCTAACCAGATTGACCCCAAATTATGTGGACGTTTAGTTAATAAAAATTATATATCATCTATCAGTTAAAATTAAAAGTCACATCTCATTTAACAACAATTGGCATGCAAGGGGTTAAAAAGCAAACATGATTCTAGACCTATTAAAGCAATTATTGACATACAAGGGGTTAAAAACAAATTCGTTGTTATTCTATCAGTAACACTAATTAAACGGTAATAATTCCAAACAATAACAGTGTGCAAAGGGTTAAAAACACATGATATAAGTCCTTAAAAAAACATCTATGGGCCTACAACAACAAACAATTCATCCAACAACATCATTGACTATTTTTTTAAAAACTACTTGTAATTCAATAGATGTAACAAGGTATATAACTAAATCAGCCTAAAAATACTATAAAATTCTAATTGGCATAATCCAGAATAGAAGGGGTTAAAAACAAATTCATTTTAACTCAATATAAAACACTCATTAGTATCCAAGGGTTAAAAAACAGACAAATTCCTATGAGGCAGAATGACAAGCACGGGAGACTATAAATTGAGGGGAGTGGCCTCCTCCTTCCTTCATTCTTACTCTGACTCTCCATGAGGCAACATCTCAGCCAGCCTGCCAGTTTCAGCATCTTTTCTCACCTGTATTGTGCCTTAGCCTGAAGAAGACCCATTGGGGTCGAAACGTCGCGCACGGGCACACACAGTAGAATTAATTTTTTTACAGAAAGCTTAAATTTAATTTTCGTTCGAAAAAAATAATTTTTCCGTTATTTTGAATCTTTTCGGTTTTTAATTTTAAAAAAACAATTTCAGTTATTTCTGAGAGTAAAAACTTTTTTTCGCTTTTAGGTTATAGAGGGCTTAATAAGACCACTCAGTCATGAGCCTCACTCATGGCGACGGATGGACCGTGGTGCGCCGCGGCGGACGACGCCGACCCCCTGGACAGGGGGTCTATGAAGATCGTCCACAAACAGGTTTTGACGGACGTCAAAACCACTTCTCTTACCGTGGGGGAAGGGACTACCGGGGGAAGGACCGTGCACCTCCTGTCTCCCATCGTGATGGGGGTCAGGTTCAGTTCCCCTTCCCAAGCCGGCTTCGCTAGATGACCTTGCCAAGCCGGCTTTGCTAGATGTCCTTGCCAAGCCGGCTTTACAAGGAAGCCCATTTTCACACTTTGAATCTAGCTGTTGGATTCCGTCCCAAACGCTGCGAGAGGGACAGCATCCAACAGCTCGTTTCAAAGTGTCAACTCGGCTTTCCTTGCGAAGCCGGCTTCGCTAGACCGGTCACGGCCCTGTCCTTGCCAAGCCGGCTTCGCTAGATGACCTTGCCAAGCCGGCCTCGCTAGACCGGTCACGGAACACTCCTTGCAAAGCTGGCTTTGCTAGGTGAGCACAAGGATCATCACCTGATGATCGTGGCTATAACCCCCTTACCTACTTCCTTAACCAGCCTCTGGCGATGTACATTTTCAAAGTGTCAAAAACCCACTCCTTGCGAAGCCGGCTTCGCTAGATGACCTTGCCAAGCCGGCTTCGCTAGATGTCCTTGCCAAGCCGGCTTTACAAGGCCCACCCCGGGGGAGCCGCCATCGCCCCCCCAGAAAGGGGCTCACCTTCCCGGGTAAACATTCAGCAAAAAGGGCCCACCTCCGGGCACCTTGACCTCCGGTCGAACCTGGGCACCCACACTTAAGCCCCCCCTGTGGCCACGCAAAGCCGCGCGCCCAAGGCGGCCGTGCCCCTGGTACTCCGTTTCGCTAGATGTCCTTGCCAAGCCGGCTTTGCTAGATGTCCTTGCCAAGCCGGCTTGGCTAGATGTCCTTGCCAAGTCGGCTTCGCTAGACCGGTCACGGCCCGCTCCTTGCCAAGCCGGCTTCGCTAGATGTCCTTGCCAAGCCGGCTTCGCTAGATGTCCTTGCCAAGCCGGCTTCGCTAGATGTCCTTGCAAAGCCGGCTTTGCTAGATGTCCTTGCCAAGCCAGCTTCGCTAGACCGGTCACGGCCCGCTCCTTGCCAAGCCAGCTTCGCTAGATGTCCTTGCCAAGCCGGCTTCGCTAGATGTCCTTGCAAAGCCGGCTTCGCTAGATGTCCTTGCCAAGCCGGCCTCGCTAGACCGGTCACGGCCCGCTCCTTGCCAAGCCGGCTTCGCTAGATGTCCTTGCAAAGCCGGCTTTGCTAGATGCCCTTGCCAAGCCGGCCTCGCTAGACCGGTCACGGCCCGCTCCTTGCCAAGCCGGCTTCGCTAGATGACCTTGCCAAGCCGGCTTTGCTAGATGTCCTTGCCAAGCCGGCTTTACAAGGAAGCCCATTTTCACACTTTGAATCTAGCTGTTGGATTCCGTCCCAAACGCTGCGAGAGGGACAGCATCCAACAGCTCGTTTCAAAGTGTCAACTCGGCTTTCCTTGCGAAGCCGGCTTCGCTAGACCGGTCACGGCCCGCTCCTTGCCAAGCCGGCTTCACTAGATCCCATTGCCTTTACATTGCCTGGCCTCTCAACCTTGCCCCGCCTTTTGGGGCGCTTCCCGCGGTCTCAGCCGGCCGACCCGGGCGTCCGTGCGTCCGGCTGGCGCCTGCTACCGCGCCGCGCCAGCCCCGGGGCCGCGGGACCTCGTCTGGCGGAAAAGGCCTCGGAAAAGGTGTCCAAAAGGCCCCCATGACTTAACATTGCCTAACCTCCCAACTTTGGCCTCGGCCGGGGCGGTCCCGGCGCTCCCGGGGGCCGACCGGGCGTCCGCGCGTCCGGCTCGGCACCCGCTGTCTGGCCGGGCCGGCCCCGGGGCCGTCGAGCCTCGCCTCGCCAAACGGGCCCCGGAAAAGGTGTCGGGAGGCCTCTGTTGACTTAACATGGGCTCGACCCCTGTGACCCCTGAGCTTGCCGAGCCGGCTTGGCTAGATGATCTTGCCAAGCCGGCTTTACAAGGGGAGTCACGGCCCTGTCCTTGCCAAGCCGGCTTTGCTAGATGAGCACAAGGATCATCACCTGATGATCGTCAAGTAGGCCTGGATTAATAGGACAGGAAGATAGGAAATTCATCGTAAGACATCCAAGTAGGATGCAGACATTAAAGGATTCGTGAAGTCCAATTTTTTGAACAATGCAAAGGTAATGCACTTTGGTTTTTTACCATGGGAAATGTGGGAAATGCTTAAAACCTCAAACAAGGAGCGAGTGTTTTTGCCTTTCTGGGGTCTCTGGAGGCGCATCACAGGACCGTGCACCAGACTGGCTAACGCTAAGCTGTAAGTCGTTGGCCAGCTCTTTTTTCCCCTCTCCTAACCAGCCAGTGCCGTGTGTGTCATTCTGGAGCTTTCCCTGGTGAGTGAGGACATCCTTACCTAGCTGCAACACCTAAACTTAACATCAGTGATTATTGTGACCCACTGGAAATTAAAAATTCTCAAGCAGGAGAAGGCTAAGAAGTGAATTGGATTTTAATCGTCAGACACCCAAATAGGGTGCAGATTACAAAATTAGCAGATATTATTCTGATTAGAGGCCTCAAGCTGAAGAGAACAACAAGAAAACACTTACCTCAAGCTAGAAAAAAGGAAAATACTTACCGTTTTTGAACCAAATTAAAGGGAAACCTAAGGAAAAGGACATTTAAAAGATACCACTCTGTCATGCCTGATGAAGGACAAGCCGCCCTCCGAAACGTTGCAACAAGGCAGAGTGAAGCAGGACCAAGTCGGCCTGAATTAAGGATAAAAAAATCAACAGCTACAGGACCCGTGGAGTCCAATTTTTTGAACCAGCGCAGAGGTAATGCACTTTTGTGTCTGTTATAAGGGAAATGTGGAGTTTGGAGGTGCTTTTCACTTTCTGGGGACTCTGAAGGCACATCACAGGACCGTGCACCAGTCTGGCTAACACTCGTTAGCCGGGACTTTTCCCCTCCTCCTAACCAGCCAGTGCCGTGTGTGTCATTCTGGAGCTTTCCCTGGAGAGTGAGGACATTACCTAGCTGCAACCCCTAAACTTAACATCAGTAATTATTGTGACCCACTGGAAATATAAAATTGAAACCTCAAGCAAGAGAAGACTAAGAAATTGGATTTTAATCGTCAGACACCCAAATAGGGTGCAGATTACAAAATTAGCAGATTATTATTCTGATTACAAGCCTCAAGCGGAAGAGAAGGACAAGAAAACACTTACCTCAAGCTGGAAAAAAGGAAATACTTACCGTTTTTGAACCAAATTAAAGGGAAACCTAAGGAAAAGGACATTTAAAGATACCACTCTGTTATGCCTGATGAAGGACAAGCCGCCCTCCGAAACGTTGCCACAAGGCAGAGTGAAGCAGGACCAAGTCGGCCTGAATTAAGGATAAAAGAATCAACAACTACAGCTCACTTACCGTCACGGCCCGCTCCTTGCCAAGCCGGCTTCGCTAGATCTCCTTGCCAAGCCGGCTTCGCTAGACCGGTCACGGCCCGCTCCTTGCCAAGCCGGCTTCGCTAGATGTCCTTGCCAAGCCGGCTTCGCTAGATGTCCTTGCCAAGCCGGCTTTACAAGGAAGCCCATTTTCACACTTTGAATCTAGCTGTTGGATTCCGTCCCAAACGCTGCGAGAGGGACAGCATCCAACAGCTCGTTTCAAAGTGTCAAAAACCCACTCCTTGCGAAGCCGGCTTCGCTAGATGACCTTGCCAAGCCGCTTCGCTAGATCTCCTTGCCAAGCCGGCTTCGCTAGACCGGTCACGGCCCGCTCCTTGCCAAGCCGGCTTTCGCTAGAGGTTCCTTGCCAAGCCGGCTTCGCTAGATGTCCTTGCCAAGCCGGCTTTACAAGGAAGCCCTTTTCACACTTTGAATCTAGCTGTTGATTCGTCCCAAACGCTGCGAGAGGGACAGCATCCCAACAGCTCGTTTCAAAGTGTCAAAAACCCATCCTTGCGAAGCTGGCTTCGCTGATGACCTTGCCAAGCCGCTTCGCTAGATGACCTTGCAAGCCGGCTTCGCTAGACCGGTCACGGCCCTGTCCTTGCCAAGCCGGCTTCGCTAGATGACCTTGCCAAGCCGGCCTCGCTAGACCGGTCACGGAACACTCCTTGCAAAGCTGGCTTTGCTAGGTGAGCACAAGGATCATCACCTGATGATCGTGGCTATAACCCCCTTACCTACTTCCTTAACCAGCCTCTGGCGATGTACATTTTCAAAGTGTCAAAAACCCACTCCTTGCGAAACCGCTTCGCTAGATGACCTTGCCAAGCCGGCTTCGCTAGATGTCCTTGCCAAGCCGCTTACAAGGCCCACCCGGGGGAGCCGCCCATCGCCCCCCCAGAAAGGGGCTCACCTTCCCGGGTAAACATTCAGCAAAAAGGCCCACCTCCGGGCACCTTGACCTCCGTCGAACCTGGGCACCCACACTTAAGCCCCCCCCGTGGCCACGCAAGCCGCGCGCCCAAGGCGGCCGTGCCTGGTACTCCGTTTCGCTAGATGTCCTTGCCAAGCCGGCTTTGCTAGATGTCCTTGCCAAGCCGGCTTGGCTAGTGTCCTTGCCAAGCCGGCTTCGCTAGACCGGTCAGGCCCGCTCCTTGCCAGCCGGCTTCGCTAGATGTCCTTGCAAAGCCGCTTCGCTAGATGTCCTTGCCAAGCCGGCCTCGCTAGACCAGTCACGGCCCGCTCCTTGCCAAGCCGGCTTCGCTAGATGTCCTTGCAAAGCCGGCTTGCTAGATGCCCTTGCCAAGCCGGCCTCGCTAGACGGTCACGGCCCGCTCCTTGCCAAGCCGGCTTCGCTAGATGACCTTGCCAAGCCGGCTTTGCTAGATGTCCTTGCCAAGCCGGCTTTACAAGGAAGCCCATTTTCACACTTTGAATCTAGCTGTGGATTCCGTCCCAAACGCTGCGAGAGGGACAGCATCCAACAGCTCGTTCAAAGTGCAACTCGGCTTTCCTTGCGAAGCCGGCTTCGCTAGACCGGTCACGGCCCGCTCCTTGCCAAGCCGGCTTCACTAGATCCCATTGCCTTTACATTGCTGGCCTCTCAACCTTGCCCGCCTTTTGGGGCGCTTCCCGCGGTCTCAGCCGGCCGACCCGGGCGCCGTGCGTCCGGCTGGCGCTGCTACCGCGCCGCGCCAGCCCCGGGGCCGCGGGACCTCGTCTGGCGGAAAAGGCCTCGGAAAAGGTGTCCAAAAGGCCCCCATGACTTAACATTGCCTAACCTCCCAACTTTGGCCTCGGCTCCGGGGCGGTCCCCGGCGTCCGGGGGCCGACCCGGCGTCCGCGCGTCCGGCTCGGCACCCGCTGTCTGGCCGGGCCGGCCCCGGGGCCGTCGAGCCTCGCTCGCCAAACGGCCCGGAAAAGGTGTCCGGGAGGCCTCTGTTGACTTAACATGGGCTCGACCCCTGTGACCCCTGAGCTTGCCGAGCCGGCTGGCTAGATGATCTTGCCAAGCCGGCTTTACAAGGGGAGTCACGGCCCTGTCCTTGCCAAGCCGGCTTTGCTAGATGAGCACGATCATCACTGATGATCGTCAAGTAGCCTGGATTAATAGGACAGGAAGATAGAAAATTCATCGTAAGACATCCAGTAGGATGCAGACATTAAAGGATTCGTGAAGTCCAATTTTTGAACAAATGCAAAGGTAATGCACTTTGGTTTTTTTACCATGGGAAATGTGGGAAATGCTTAAACCTCAAACAAGGAGCGAGTGTTTTTGCCTTTCTGGGGTCTCTGGAGGCGCATCACAGGACCGTGCACCAGACTGGCTAACGCAGAGCTTTGTAAGTCGTTGGCCAGCTCTTTTTTCCCCTCTCCCTAACCAGCCAGTGCCGTGGTGTCATTCTGGAGCTTTCCCTGGTGAGTGAGGACATCCTTACCTAGCTGCAACACCTAAACTTAACATCAGTGATTATTGTGACC